>NC_047534.1:21161096-21463179 GCF_012275295.1 Melopsittacus undulatus
TGTTTCTTAGGGTGATATAACACTGGGGATTAATTTTACCCTCATTTGCCACTATGTTCCCTGCTGATTAAGCTACTGCATGGGCTTGAGTTCAGAGTGTGGTTTGTTTATAATAAGCATCAAACTGTTCTTTGCTTAGGCACACCTAATCTTTATGGTTTTTGTTTTTTTCCCCCATGTGCCTGGTAGGTTGAGATGTCAGCAGTGTCGTACTTAGTTGACTACAACTCATTAGCAATGTTCTGATATAACTCTTCAGAGGCTGTTGTGGTTTGGTTGTTGGAAAAGGATTAATATTTGCTTTCAAATAAATCAAAAGGCAGACAAAAATTAGCAGACGAGACACATTTCTTGGTGTCATGGCTTGGACATTTCTTCACCTGGCAAAGGCAAATGGGTCCTACTTCTGCAGTTGTCAACCTTGATGTTATTTCATTTCCCTGGACACTAGCTTTGCCTTCCCAGAGCAGCAATGGCAGCAGTTATGCCCTCTGAATTGAAGTGAGCAAGTGCAAAAATGTTGCTAACATTGACTACTAGCAATGAGAAATACAATACTCTGCAGTTCCTAGATCAGCCCATTGAGTACTACACTTAGCAGAACAAGTGCTTTGTTGAAGCAGTGTAGGCCAGGTAATAACGTAGTTTATTAACAGTCTCATCTGAATTATGCTCATTCTTCACAGTGGTTGTTAATTTGGGGTAATGGGAATATTGAATACAATTGTAGATCACTTGAGGGTTAGAATGTGACGTTTGTACTGTAGTTGCCCTTTTCTGCAGTCTCCGGCCCCTGGCTTCATTTGGAAGTTAGCCAGCGTAAGGAGATGTAGGGATTAAGTCTCTGTGTGCAGCTTGGGAGCACGGGAGAGAGCTCACACTGATGAGGGGAATGGTTTTTTCAGAATTATGGAAGTGTCTGTAGCAAAGGAAGCCTACGCAGGTCAGACAGGCTTATCTGAACAAAAATATAGTTAAAATTCTGGCACTTAACATTTAAAAGGAGATAGAATTGTTTTTAAACCAAAGAAAATTGCTTACAGGCAGGATGAGTACTACCCAGGGGTGCTTGTACCAGAAAAACAGAACTAACATGCTCATCAAAACATTTTGGAAAACAGAAGCAGAAAGAAAGAGGCATTGTTGAAGAGCAGAATAAGGGGACTATAGTAAGCAAGATAACATCCTACCAAGAAGTGAATCTCTGTTCGAATGGGAAATATACAATGGCTGGTGAACTCTGGAATGTTAAATATAAAAGCACAGTGTGGGGCTAGCAGACACCTAGCAGAGAGAATAAAGATGAATAGTAAAGTTGTTGGTTTAGGTTTTTTGGTTTTGGGTTTTATGTTTTTGTTTGGATTGTTTGGGTTGGTTTTTTTTTGTGGGGTTTTTTTTTGGTGTGTCTGTGTTTTTGGATTTTTGGGGTTTTTTTTTGCTTCAAATGCATTAGAACTGGGAGGTTAAAGAGTAAGGCTGATAGATGATCAAGGGGTAGAAGGAGCACTCAGAGAAAATAAGCCCACAGCAGAAATTTAATCTTCACTTGTACTTTTGTATTCTTCACCCAATATAATCAGGATGTGGAAGCCTTTGCAATAAGATGACATAAATTCTGAAAGCTTTCACAGCTTTTAAGAGTGGATCAAAGAAATTAATGGAAGAGGAACTCTCTTAGGGCTAAATACAAAGATGCTCTCTCTTTCAAAATTTGCCTGAGCTGCACATCACAGGATGCTGGGAGAGTACATCATAATATGTTACATACTTTTCTTACATATTTCCCTGAGCATCCTCTTATTGTCTTGCTCTCCTCTCCCTTTCCTGAGAGCACTGTAAAGCTTTGCTAAGTGAATTAGCTACAGCAGGATCTCAGAAGACTGGAACAGGATCAGAATTTGAAGTGTCACTGATGTTTGGTGTATGTTTTTCTAGCAAACATGTCTTACAGAGGTGCTGTGTGATTGCCAGTGTAGCAGCAGGTGCTGTTGGGTAGAGGAGGATGCAACAGGAGGGTCATAGCAACAGTGAAAATGCTCAGAAAAAGGGGATTGCTAATG
The DNA here is from genome assembly GCF_012275295.1 of Melopsittacus undulatus. NCBI lineage: Eukaryota > Metazoa > Chordata > Aves > Psittaciformes > Psittaculidae > Melopsittacus > Melopsittacus undulatus. Next base: position 21,163,157 of record NC_047534.1, read on the forward strand.
GACTCCATACCAGCCCCCAAAGGATGTGTACAATGTTCCGTTCTCAGCCAGAATTCTAAAAACCTGGAAAGGATTTTTTTTTGGGGTATAGGCTCCGGGCTGAATGTAGCTCTGGTCTGGCCATGCTCATCATCCTCTGTACTTGTTGTTAGGGATGGCAAGTGCACTTGTCCCCCAGCCAAACCCTGACTAAAGCCTTGGCCAAATCTCATCAAATCTTCCCCCAAGACAGGCTCCAGGGAAAACTCCCCCATGTACAGCTCTTGTCCTGTCCACCCAGTGGTGCTGGAAGTGCAGGGGCAGGAAGCGGGCCCTGAGCCCATAGGGTATGTGACCATAGCTGCTCACAGGTCAGACTGGCCCGGTGTGTGGAGTCCCCAGGGCAGCCATTCTGAGCTGCTGCTCCTGAGGGCAGAGCTCCTGCAGCCGGGGGCTCTCCCTGAGGTGGGGAGCTGGTGGAGGGGAGAGCCCTCCCTGTTAAGGTGAGTGATGCCACACATTGGGTGACTGGACATAGACTATAAAAGTCTGTAACAGTGTAGTGGTGACTCCATGTTACACCCTGAACCTGTAGCTGATCTAGGAGGTGGCTGATCTCTTCTCCCCAGCAACAAGCAGTAGGACAAGACATAACAGCCTCAAGCTGTGCCAGAGGAGATTTGGACTGGATATTAGAAAAAATTTCTTCCCTGAAAAGGGTGATCAGGCATTGGAAGAGCCTGCCCAGGGCAGTGGTGGAATCACTATCCCTGGAAGTGTTCAAAAGATGAGGCTCTTAGTGATATGGTTTAGTGGTGGACTTGATGGTGATGGGGGAATGGTTGGACTTGATGATCTTGAAGGTGTTTTGCAATTTAGTTGATTCTATGATTCTATGTTGGTGAAGCTTGAGTTTAAACAATAAGTTTGGGGGGAGTGGGGGGTGAAATTTGTGTGTTCACTTGAATTTTTCAGTCAGTTACTTTATGGTTAATTTTGGATATACTTACATTGCCTCCAATCCAGTATTGGCAGAAATCTTTTATAGGAAGAAATAAAAGATGAAAGAAAGATTGGTATTATTGGTGGATGTCCAATCTCAACATGCAGGAAGTGACTCTTAAATTGCCAGTAAATCCTGCAACCTTAGGCCCTTCATTTGATGTGGCTGTTACAAGGATTTTTCTACTAAGTTTTAAGCTAAGAATCAATTTTTTTCGTTAATTGTTAATTGTGAAGCAAGCAAGCAATGGAATTGAGCTGTCCAACTTTTTGGGCATGTAGCTTACTATTTGCTCCTTGACACAGGATATTTTTAAACTTTGTGAAAATGGGAATGAAAAAGGCTTATGGTAATACTTGATATTTGCTGGATAAGACATAATCTTACTAACTTTTTGACTGTAGATATTGTGATGCTTCCTGAACTTTGAGCCAGGCCAATTTAACTGGTTTCAGTGGCACTCCATTAGTCTAATGTCAGTGTGACTGCCTACAAAATCTAAAACACATTTTCAAAGGTATTCTCAATTGCCTTTTGTAATTGCCTTACAATTGGGAGATGGCAATATTAGTATTTGTTAATAGTAAACACCATTATTAGGCAGGCCTTTTTTAAATTTTGTTAGTGTCACAGGTTGAAATCTGGGAATTGCAAATGAAACTTTACTGTTGGGCTTTTTGCTTGTGTTTTCCTTGATTTCCTTGGGACTAAACGAGGAAATTGTATCATTTTAATATATCCATTTGATAGGTGTCCTCTGGTATTCAAGCTGTTTAAGTTACAAATGAAGCAAATAACTGGGAATGGTTGTGGGTTGGTTTATTTTTTACTTATATGCTTATATGTATGTATCCAAGACTAGAGGTGAGATTATGATACCTATTTAATTTTTTCATGGCATCTGACCCTATAAAATATGTAGTGGAAATTCTTAATTCGTAGTGACTTCAGTGCTTGACCCAATATGAGTGTCCTGTGTCACCTGCTAACGTAAGGAAATAATACCATTTTCCATGTCTCAAATAGTGTATTGATGCAGAAGGACCTAAGGCACAAACCCCCGAAGTTATTTAGATGTCTGTGAAGGGTAGGGAATTTCCTGCATCATACAGATGATGTTGGCTGAGTAGGTTTGAGTCAGGGCTACTGACCATGGAGCCTATAGATATTTTTCTTGCTTTGTTCAAGTTAATATTGGAGGCTCACTGATGCATGTCTGCGGCTCAATAGATGCCCTTATGCCAGTCAATTCTTATGTATTCACCTACTGGAAATTTCTTTCCAAAGTCCTTGCTCCATATTGTCTTCTACACCTCAGTAACTGCAAATTGCTAAGAAAAAATTGTTTTGACTAAAACTATTCTTTCACTCTGGCTGTTAGCTACTGTCTTGTTTGAGCTCTTAATGTCTGAGTGATCATTGACAGTCCATTTCAATGCAATGTCAAATAGATTAATATGAGTCACTGCCAAAAGGTGGTTCAGCATAGCGTGTCTCAGCACAGAAATGGGCTAGGGGCATTCATGAAATTGGTTCTGGCTAATGCAGTTACAGAAACTGTTCTTATCACCTCTCAGCTGTGAATTTCTGCAGGTCTTTCTAGTGCTCTACTCAGGGAAAGAGTCTGAGCACAGAGGATCTGGCTTCATCTGCCCTGGGCTCTTGATGGCTTCCAGGCATGGTCAGAGGGGCACTCTACCAATGTAGATGGATGTCAAATGGGTTGGCAAACCTGGTTGTAACTCAGAGGTGTAAAATGAAATCTTCAGTTGTCTAAGTGAAGTGAATAAAGATAAGTGCTCAAGCAGGAGGTCATGAGTAACGGAACTCTTCACCTATGCTAACTATGGGTATGAATTATGCATTTTCATATTAATATTTAAAAATGCCATTGTTACATATGAAAATCAAAGCCATAGTTAAGCAAATGGTAATTTTGTCATCTTCAGTCCCATATTGAGTCCTTTACGGATGTTTGTTGTGGAGTGAAATTTAAAAGAAAATATATTTTTCAGTAGCCATAGCCTTAGAACTGAATTTAAGTAGATCTAAATATCTTAGGAAGCAGGCCTTCTGTCCAGAGTAATTTATAATTCTGAAGTTCTCTGCTTGGAAGTGGGATGACTTCTGTTTTAATTATAAACAGATAACTAAATAATCCTCTATTATTTTTATCTGTTTCAAATCTATTTAGCTTCAAATCTGATTTCAATATTTACTTTCTTTTCACTAGTTCCTCCTTCCACACCACTGCAAAGTCCTTGTGTCCTGGGTTTAGCAGTAGCAGTCAATTTTTCTCCTTCTTAGTAGCTGGTGCAGTGCTGTGTTTTGACTTTCAGCCTGGGAACAGAGCTGATAACACCAATGTTTTTAGTTGTTACTAAGTAATGTTTACTCTGACCAAGGTCTTTGTGAGTCTCATGCTCTGCCAGGGAGGAGGAGAGGCCGGGAGGAAGCAGAGACAGGACACCTGACCCAAGTTAGCCAAAGAGGTATTCCATACCGCAGTATATCATGCCCAGGGGGGTAACTGGGGTTACCCGGAAGGGCTCGCTTGCTTCTGGGCCGGGCTTGTTTCGGCGAGTGGTATCATATTCTCTTCCCTTGTTATTTCCCTTATTATTATTATTGGTGGTAGCAGCAGTGGTTTGTGTTATACCTTAGTGACTGGACTGTTCTTATCTCAACCTGTGGGAGTTACATTCTTTCAATTCTCCTCCCCATCCCTTCCAGGAGAAGGGGAGTCAAAGGGGGAGGGAAGGGAGGAAGGAAAGAAAAGAGGGGGTGTGTGAGAGAGAGACTGTGTGGTTGGGTTTAAACCACAATGCTTTGTCAAGGCATGCCTGTGCTATGTCAGGTGACCTGTGTTCTCCTTTGACAACCCTGTCTTCTCTCCACCTGTGTTCTCACTTCCCTTGGCAATTTATCCCACACACCTTCTCAGGCACAGTCTCAGCTTCATTTTATTCCTTGTCTTTAAATGTTAATTGGGCTGCTTCCATCCCCTCTTCCTCTTGCCTCTATGAAGTGGTTTCTGCTCCAGCAGTGGGTAGACATGAGAGAAGTTTCTGGGAACATTCTGCACCCACTGCAGGAATATGCTTGTGGGGAAAGCAGGGAGAAGGTAATGCTAACAAGTCTCCCATAAACCCCAGGATGACTGTGTAATCCCTAGCTGCAACTTCTCCAAGGGAACAGCTAGCACCCTAGAAGATGGGGTGTCTTGCTCCATGTAACCTGATTATGGTTTAGTTGTATGATTAAAGTGACAAACTGAGCATGTAGTTCTGATATGTGCCATGGCATCTGATGCTTTAATTGGTTTTGTTTGGCTTTTGTAATAGGAGGAGGGTGATCTTAAACATCTTGGACTGCCACAGAAGTGCTATCTGTGGCTCCTTTTTTATGTAATGTTTTCCAACCCACAGATCAGTTTTGGGGGGGAAGGTCTATGCTGAACAAACTGCACAGCATTCATTTTACACTTAATAACACTAATTTCATGAAGAAGGGAGGAGCTATTCTGGTGATAAATACCAAAGAATTAATGTTTAATGGTCAGTGAGAGGTATTATCTGACAAAGGCTTTGTCAGGGGCTTTCATAAAGTTCAGGTCTGAGAAGAAGACTTTTTTTTAATTGATGAAGGCATGGAAGAATGTTATTTTGTTTTAATTGCGCCTCTTGCTGAAGTAAATAATGAAAAAGTGCAGGCAAGATGTGCAGCTACAGTTGCATAACTGTACCAGTATGTGGCTTAATAATTAGCAACCAGAGGGAGGTTTTGCCTCTTGCTGAATACTTTATACTTTTAATACATATTATCTATGTTATCTATTTGACTTCTTACTCCATAAGGAATTTGACAGATGGCTGAATTTGTATGAGGGGAAAACACTAGTAATTAATTTAATTAGTCTAAAGATGGTACAATGACTTGGCATTTCTTTAAAGAAAAACACCCAAAATCTCTGCTGTTTGAGATGTTTGTATTTGGGTCATAAAATGTTATTCATGAACTTGCAAGTAATTTTTCTCGTTGAATTATCCAATCTTTAGTCCTGGAGGTGCACTGTCATGTTTGGCCTTATTGCAATTTTGTAAGAAGAAAAGTGTTTTTTAGCAAGGGAAATTTTCCTTTTCTTGTCTAGCAAGAACCAGCTCTTGAGACAGGTACTAGCACTTTGCAAAGTGGCTACAATCTCTGCAACATCCTGCATTTCCTTATCACTGATCTATTTCTGATCTAATGAGGATACGTGGAGAGAACAGTATGGTAATGACTAGAAAACACTTCTGCTACCTGGCTCCGGTTCATTCAGGCACTCCAGTGTGTGTCCATCTGGCATATGAAATGTCTTATTGAAATAAGCTGTGTGTTTGGAGCATTTTGCAATGCAGGGCATGAAGGGAGACAGCTGAATTGATCAGCTCAGTAGTGACTGCAGAGCACACACTTAGAGAGATTCAAAATCTAGAACCCATTTCTCAGTTTTTCACCCAGGTTTAAGGTGGTAAGCTTGTGAGTAGTCTCATTGACTGCTGTGAAACTGCTAGGTGTGCGTACTGAGTATAGGCTTAGAATGTTCCTTTGGCTTTTTAGCAAGGGCTTTACATCTGGACAGCATTTGAAAGCCTAAACACAGGAGTAAATGCCCAACTTTATCCCTGGGAAATGTTTTTATATGGATTTATTTTTTTTGTCTGTTTTACCTTAGTGAGGAACGGCTACAGAAGTTGAAGAACCCAATTTTCTTCTGTTGAGTTTTGTTATGGAGTTACATAAACCATCCATCATGCAAATTCCAGATATGTTATGCTAAGTGTTTCAGGCTAATTGACAGTGTTCCATTAATTTCCACTGTTGAAAGGGATCTGGAACATTTCTAAGGTAGTTATTTCTCCTTCCTACTCATGCAGCACAACAGCCATCTTAGTGCTGGTTTTGGTCTATTCTTTTCCAGTTTTAAGAAACATACATCACACAGTGGTAATTTATCATGGCTTTAGCTACCTGCCACACTAGGGAATCTAGTTTAGCCTGCTCACAGCAGGATCTTGTATCATTTCTTCCATTACCCTACACTGGTCTGTTGTCTTTTCAGTTTTCTGTATGTGATAATTATAGTAACAGAGATTGCGTAATATTTATTTGGAGAAACCTACCAGCTATGTGAGCATAGAGAAAATAGTCTGTAAGTCTAACTTCTGCTGGCGTTAAGGAGGAAAAGGGAGAACTAAGTCCAAACCATCTGTTCTCATTTTTGTAATTTTGAAATTTTGCGTTACCTGAAAATTACCAGCAGAGGAGACTCAGCACTGCTGAAAGGAAAGTTACACAGAAATTGCCTTGACATTTGGAAAATAGGTCCCAAGTCTTAAAAATGGTAGTGAGGAGGTAACTTTTCAAGACTGATGAATAGCCATAAAGGAGATCTGTGATTATTTTATCTTTGTGCTAACATCTTTTTGACCATGATTTGGTGAAGACCACACATTAGAAATAGGTGCCTGGTTATATGGATTTTTTCTTTGTAACAATACAAAGAGACACCACAATATTTGCAGATTTGCACATTGATACAGTATCAACCTTTTGAAAGAGGGTGAAAAGTATTGGTTAAGATCAGATAACATTCAGATAGGTTAGAGAGTCTCCAAAGTAATTTTAAATGTGATACTATTGCTGAAAAAGATTAAATTATTAGTGGTTTGCTATTTTAAGCCATGTACAAGTAGTTACTGTGTGAAGTGCTGACAGATTCTCATCAAACTGAAGATTAGGGAAAAATAAAAGAGTATTTTCCAATATTTTACTTTGCTAAAGCTGCTTTTTTTTTGTTTCTTTTTGAGACGCTAACAAAGAGTGCAAAATAAGTAGTGGATCCCGATTTTTCCTTTGCATAACCCTTTTAAATCATACTTTACCCTATGATTGTCACATTGGAATCAGATGGAATCATTTACAGAATAATATACTACCCTCAGTAAGCATAGTAAAATAGGGTTTGAGAGGCAGCTTATTAGGAGTAATAACTGCAATGTGGAGTTTATTTTAATGCATGTAATATGTATTTCTGAAGCATCTGCTGTGGCAGACTGACTAAGCTGAAGTCCATACCTTTAGTCTTAGTCAATTGCTAAATAGTGAGAAAAGAGTGAACAGATTCTATTTGAATGGTGTACAAATATCTTTATGTACCCACGCTCATCTCTCTAAAGCAGGATAATTCCTTTCTTAAGGATGGAAATGTTTCTCAAGGTCAGCCTGAAAGCATCATGTTGTGTAGTGCTTTAATTCACAGTCATGGGGCTGTCAGCAGTGTAGAGGTGAGGTAGCTGAGGAAGGCTGCCAAGACTACAATTTGTCATACTTGTATTTGTAATTCTAAAAATTTAAAGTATCTTTTAAAATATAAAATAAATTGAAAAATATAAATAAATGAAAATAATTTAAAATGAATGTAATTCTGAAATTTAAAATACATGTGTTTGTAATCCTAAAATTACCTATTAAATAAAAGTGCTCGCAGGCCACTGTGAAAATGTGAGTTAATGCTTTCCAAAAGCATTCTCATTATATGTATTTTCAAAGTAGCATGGAGCTTATGGAACTTCAGGTAAACAAACTGAAAAGAGTATTTTGCAGCTTTTCTTATACAAAGGAGTCTATAGGATAAGGTAAAGCAAACAAGATTGGCAGAGCTTTTGTTTTCTTCATAAAAGCCTTCCTAAAAAGAAAAATAAAAAAGCTGCAGGACTGAATCACATTCAGACTAGAGAGAGTGTAATCTCCTTTATACTCAAGTGAATGGATCTGTTACAATAAGGCACTTCAGTAATCTTGTGGGCTGGGGCAGAGCCAGACCCATTGGTCACTGGCAGCTCAGGAATATTCTAGCTCCTAGAGTACTTGTCACTGATTTTCTTCATCACTTAGGAGTTCAGTTATCCCTCTCTGCTGCAAAAGATTTTGCCTTAGAAAACTGGGGGGAAATGCGTAACTTTCTGTAGGTACTTATGTAATCCTTCCATAAACGGTAAACTCTAGGTTCAGACAACCAAGAGTTGCTCTTAATATCAGCAGACACCACTGGCTTAATCTCTTCATCTGGGTAATGGTGAACTCTAGAAAGTTACCTTCTTAACTCTAGGAAGTTACCTTCATAATCACAAAGCTCATCCAGTTCCAACCCTTTGCCATGTGCAGGGACAGATTCCACTAGACCAAGTTGCTCAAAGCTCCATACAACCTGGCTTTGAACACTTCCAGGGATGGGGCAGCCACAACTTCTCCAGGCACGAGTACCAATTCTGTATAAAATAAAGCATTAAGCCTGAGGGGAGGGTGGAGAAGGGAGCACACCAAGATCAGTCTCTTTGTGGAATATAATGAACACATATACATATACACATAAGTGTGTGTATAACACAACATGTGTGTAATAGAAATAAGTGAAACTTATGCTCCACAAATGGGCTGTCAAGTGTGTCTACCTGCTGGTATAAACATCAAATGCCCCCAAAACATTCCATGATTTTTCTAGTCCATTCAGGTTGGTGTAAATCTAGGGTTATCAGGGCACTGCTCACCTTGATGTTCCAACTCAGAAGTGCTTATGATCGTGGGCTCTAACCTGAATTGCATTAATAAAATGTCTTGGCAAGAAGCTGCTGAGCCATAATTTCTGTTTTGTTGCTACTTCCAAATAGTATCTTGCTATCGTTTTATAGACCCTTCAGTAGGGGGTAGTCAGTGTCATGTCAGAATGTGGAGCAGAGTTGTCACTTCAGGGTGTAGGTTTTCCTCCTCTTCATCTTCAATGTAGACACACTACCTCATGGATTCAGCATATTAGTCATGAAGCACATCTGTCACAATTTATTTTTAGGACAATAAAGTAACCCATCTTCTGAGCATTTCCTGAAGTAGGAATCTTCTACTACATATTAAATCTCCACCCCTAAACCACTTGTGGAGTCAGGTCTTTAAAAATACACAGACCCTGACCAATGCTCTTCGTAATTATTGCTGTGCTTCCAAAGAACTATGTTAGCTTCACGCAAGCATGTGTGTGTAACAAATATTTTGAGCAAGTGTTACAGACTGAAAGCATGGCACTAAGTGTCAAACCTATGGGATGATAATCTCTCAAAAACAGCTCAAACTTGCAAAACTTCACAACATATTTGGAATCTGGCATGTTGACCTGATTCTGTGCTGGACACATAAGGTACCATAAACCTTTGGTGAAGCAGGAGAATGCTCTGTGTTGTAGTATGAAAATGTAACATTGTTCACTTTTCATTTTAGTCTAGGTATAAAAGAAAAAGACATTATTAAGCTCTATACCAATTCATGTGTTTCAGCACATGCATAAATTATTTAGGAGATTATACTGTCTTTGGCCTCAGTGTTTAAAGATAAAACCTTAATCTTCAGATAGTGTTTGTTTCACACTTTCCTTATCAAAACCTCATATGTCTACAAACAGCCTCAAATTCACTCTGCCATTACTGTATTCCTTGCTGTGAAGAGGCACTGTCTCCTTTGCATGCTTTGGAATCCAGTCTATTTTGTGGTCTTCAACAATGAGAAAACCCATAAGGAAACAGCTACACCAAATCATAAACTAGCTGGTCGTCTGCTCCTAGGGAATGGAAGTTTAGCTCTGGAGCCTTTTATAATCTCACAAACAAAGGAACAGAGGAAATTGCTTGGTACTTACTACCTCAAATACATTCTGGAGCATAATATAAAAACTCCAGGAGCAGAGTACAAACTATGCATTTTGTGACGGGGGCAGAAAGGACTGCATGATGTAATCAGGGTTACAAACATCCTTTTCTTCATATGCATTTTTCTTCTTACACAGCCACAGTTGCCTGTCTCTCACAAATCCTGTAATCATTGTTGCAGCCTTGCAACCATCAGATCAAGTCATCATCCACTAAGCTTTAATGCCAAAAGCAATGTAATTGTGTGCTGCCCCGTCACCAGGAAATCCCACTGCACTAACCACAGTATGTGATTATGGGCATGCATGCTTGCTGCCCAGCTGTTATGGAGGTTTAATGACATTTTGCAGTTTTTCAGAGAAACCTGGGATTTCATGTCAGAAGAAAAGGATTGTTAATAGTAAAAGCATTCACAGCTTTAAAAGGACAGTGTTAAGAACTGTAACAAAATATTCATACTAGGGATGTTACTATCATCTGGGCTTTTAGGGTACTGCCTGAATGGATGAAATGAATTCTCTTTCCATTTACCTCAGTGGCCAAATTTACTTGCCTCAGTGGGAATAGGATTAAACTCTTTGATAACAGAATTTTCTGAACAAGCAAATTTGTCCATGGTCATGGACAAATCTAATAATTTTTCTGCTCTAATCATCTTACGCCTCAAAGAGGCACTTTTACCCTAGAGGGGCTAATATTTACATAATTGTAATTTATTGCATAAAGATTCTTCTAACACAAAGGAACATCAAAGTGTTTGTCTTCATCAAGTTCCAGAACAATTCTTAACTTCACATGGATGTGAAAGGTAGAGGGGAATACTTCTTTGGACCAGTTGTAGGGAAATGGCACACAATATTTGAAATCATCTAGGCTGTTAGAGAATTTTCAATGAAATGCAATTAATGTTTTGTGACAAGCACTTATCAGTGCTGTCACTGGACATATTGTACATGGCTGTGGGGGTTTTGCTGGAATATCTGATTAAAATAATTGGTTATGTATTTCAGCAGGGTGTTTGTGGTATCTTTATGGGCAAAATAGTATTTATGTAAAAGAGAGTTTTCCATGGCATTTAATTTCTCTCTAAAGAATAATACTGGGTATTGCAATTTCAGTAGTTCTACCACAGAATATGTTCTCAGGTGGAATACTGATTGTTTATCACTTATCCCAGGCTGTAATAACTCTAAATGTGCTGCTTTTCAGTATTTAAATGCAGGCTTGATTACTGAATGAATTCACACATCTTCTGTTAAAATTCTTGATCTCCTTTTAGTTGGTCTCAGGTAAATTTAATTCAAATAACTTAACCCACTGATGCAATTCTAGACTGCTTATTGTATAATAATATGGAAATACTTTAAAGATGTAAATTACTCAGCTTAATTGATTAAGCTTCCCACAGATGGGGGAAGTACTGTGCTCTTTCTGCAGACAACAAAAAGGAGTTAAGGAAATCCCAGGCTTAGGAAATGAACAGGAAAGATCCTCAAATTCAATCACAGCAGTTTGACTTCAGGTTTTTTTACAGCCCTAGATCTGAATTTCCAGAATATTCCAGGACATGAGCAAGACCTCTGAGAATGTCACAAGGACCTTGTGTTTTGTTGTAATGGGGGGAAGGAAGGCTGTTAGAAGGTTTTTTTTTTTCGATTAGTATTGCAATTGAAGAAGGGTTTGTAAAGAGCTTACATGCCACAAGTACATGACAGAAATGAATGGGGGAATGGCTTGAGTAGGAGTTAGGAGCAGCTTCCTAAGCACGCTCTCAGCCTAAAGTGGTTTTCCTCCTGTTAAGACTTAGAAGATGATCTTAGCTGTCCTCCAGTTTCAAGAAGGTGGCTAGGAAATAGAAAACGTAAGACTTGGGCTTTTATAATTTTTTCCATTTGAATGAGAGAGAGATTTGTGTTCAAGCCCATTTTCTGTGGATTTAATATACAATATAAAATTGCCTAGGAGACTTGAACTTTTTATAGTGCAAATGCAAGTAAAAACCCCACATACAATGCATAGTGTTTTGTTCAAATATTTGAATAAGAAATAAATTGGTTTCAATAAAATTCTTATCTTTTGTCATCCCAGATTTATTAAATATTTCAATGTCAGAAAAGCTCATTGAATCTTTTTTTTAGCTTTTGCATTCTTATCTGATGGGAGTGATTTTTAAATTTGCTTTATACTGACATTTATGCTAGAGACTTTACTGTAGACTTTCTTCTTTTCTAGCTAAGGGTGTTAACATGATAAGAAAATTCTGTTGCTAATGGATAATTATTGGCTAATCACTCTTTGTACTCCATGAGTTATGAGTGAGTGTAAAAGCTGTGCACAGTTTAATTTTTTTGGTGTGTTTTTGTGGGGTTTTTTGTTGGTTTGTTGTTTGTTGTTTTTTTTTTCCTCTCTGTAACTCATGTGTTATGTAAGTTTTTCATTATTGATTTAATCATGGACAATTCAAAACAGATAACAAAGAAATAGGCGGAAAGGAAATGTGAAAATTACTAGTAAAGCTGAGGAAAGCAGCAAAGTAATAGCTCTGCTTTTACTTTTCCGCCTACTTATAAAAAGCATTAGCATTTCTAATGAGCACCTTTGAAGGAAGCTCATGACTCAGGGGCTCATGGTCCTTGGTTGGGACTGCATTGGGCAGATGGGGTGTTGTATGAGACTGTAGGATATACAAGCAAAAGGTTTCCTTTCTGTGGAGGAAAAGGATTTGACAAAGGTTTACAGTCTCCTTCATCTTGCAAATTTCAAATTGCTCCAGGATCCCATGGTTCCATTGAGTTTTGTTGAAGGAAATTAATTAGCATTTGTGTGAAGACTGCAGTGGGTCATATTCTTCACATTGCCAAAGCGGCTAGATGATTAGGATTGGTTTTGAGTGTATTTTTCTGCTTGGTTTTGTTTATCAGCAGAAATAATAGATAGTGAAGAGATGTTCATCACGTCAAACATTCTTATGTTTTGGGATTTTTATTAATCCTCTCAGTGAAATTCCTGCTTTACTGCTTAGTAGTCATAACAGTAATTGCTCTACCCACTTTTATTATTTCAAGAGTTTTCATGATTCTCATTGACCTTGTAGATGAAATACAAAACTAGGACTTTTCTTTTGCAGTTTAGTCTAGGAAATTTTTAAGGTAACTGCCTGACAGAAGTCCTGTAAGGCATTGGTTTAGGGCTTGATCAGTCACATATTGCAGTCACATATTGTAATCAATAGGTCTCTTTCTACCAAATAGTCAGGGCTTAAAATAATCTTGTCTTATAGGGCTATTTTGTCAGACATTTATTTTCATATTTTCCACTAGATTTTACTGCACCAGGAAGTTCAGGAGAACAGTATTTGGGTTTAGTGACTAAGCCTTGGGGAAAGATTATTATTATTATCAAGCATAAACAGTGGGAGTATTCAGATGGTGCTGTAATGAGGGATGGATTGCCTTGCTTCAGCTTGTACTGGTAATGCCACTAAGAGATTTACAGGCCCAGAGTGCACTGTGGTATTCCTTGTTCAGGGAGAGGATATGCTATTTGTAAATTGTTTGGTTGCAAATACTAACAGCCCTTTAACCTAAAGAAATCCTCAAACTTGTGCTGCTCAAAGTTTGTGAGTATTCTGTGGAGGCAGAATGGGCTTCTTTCTACCAGCCACCTCTGACCATTGCATTGCTTTGGTGCTACTAGCTGAAACATTGAATTTTAAATAATTTTCTCCACTGGCAGAACCTTCTTGTGATGTTTTTGCAAAATATTTTTGTTTCCCTTAATTATATAGCTGATAGTGGCTGGAATTAAGGATGGGGTCTCTGGAGACCCTCCCTTCTCCCCTGTCCTCTGGACACCCATGCTAAAATGTCTTCTCTACTGGCTCTTAATAATGCAATTGCCTGTGTGTGTGAGGAGAACACAGAGAAAAAGGCATAAAAAGTATGTGTGACTCACTATTTATTCATTATTGAGAGAATTAGTGTTTGGGGGGTTGTTTTGGCTTTTAGGGTTTGTTTTAGTGGTACATTAATTATCACTTATATCTTTGTCTTCTGACCTATTTCACTTTCAATAATCTGTAATTAACATGCCTTTTCTAATTATAAATTGAAGTGCCACACTTTTGACTTCAAAATCCTGTAACTGTTATTTCCTTTCCTCTACCCACTGTACTCTCTTTCTTTGTGTTCTCACACAGAGGGTGTTTTCGGCTGGTCCCCAGCAGGATGCACAGCTGCCATGGATACCAGCAACCCAGGCTGCAGGGGAAACTGTCAGGCAGAGGAACAGAAATGATGGGTGAATGGCCAGTCTTGTACAGTGTAAACTGTCATCCTGCAACTCAGGTCAACTATGCATATATTAGAAATTATTTTTCTACCTCTTCCATTTGTGTCTTTGTATTTATATGTCTTTGAATAACCTTCTTTGTTATTTCTGGGAAATATAACTTTTTCATGTAATGATTTTCTTTGATATGGGATTGATTTGGAAACTGTAAAATCAGTGGTGTTTATTTGAGGTTTAAGCCTGTGAATCAGCAGAAGGGACTAGTTGGTGAATTGAAGACTTAAGTGATGATTTGAAACTTAAACAGCAGAGGTTTAGATTGGATATAAGGAAGAAATTCTTTACTGTTAGGGTGGTGAGGTACTAGAATGGGTTGCCCAGGGAGGTTGTGAATACTCCATCCCTGGCAGTGTTCAAGACCAGGTTGGATGAAGCCTTGGGTGATATGGTTTAGTGTGAGGTGTCCCTGCCCATGGCAGGGGGGTTGGAACTAGATGATCCTAAGGTCCTTTCCAACCCTAACTATTCTATGATTCTATGATCCATGATCCAGATAAACTCTGGTGTGTTTACATATTCAGACTATGCAAAATGAACAACTAGGAGGTTGAAGACCTGTTTAAAAAAGGAAATAAAAGCAAAGTAAATATTATTGAGTTTGAGGTGGTAGCATTGAAAGGTACATGCTGTATGTGATATCAGCATTGTGCTCAGTGGTGAAGAAACTAGCAATTTCTCAAAGTATGGCTTTGCGACAGAGGTGATGGAATTGTAGAATTGCATCTTTGAATTTTCCTATCTGGAGAACTTGTCAGTAGTGAAGGTTGAAAGTGGCAGATGCAGCACAAGTCTATGACTCTGAGAATCTTCAGATACTAGAGAAGTCTTTGAGATGACATTTAAGGTAGCTTCACAGTGTCTGTTATTGCTTCTCATTGCTTAGTGCATATGCAGGCTGAGGGACTGGGTTTTATAAAGGCCTGTGATTCAAAAGATGTGATTTCTAATCCTGGCTTGGCTATGAGCTTCAAGTGAGTTTTTGTAACTTCAGTTTTTCCTCTTCTGTTTCTTATGTGCAATCGATTAGTATGGAATGCTCCTAGGGCCAAGCATGAATTCTAGCTACCAGCACATACAGTGCTGGCTCAGTGTGGCTTCAGCCTTGGTAGGGGGTCTCTTGGCACAGTTGTGGTGTGAATAATATTGCCATCAGCATAGTAACATTTTTGAGACATATTTAACTTTTCTCAAGCTTGGCCCAAATATACATGAGAGACTTCAGTAACATCTAAGGTGCTATAAGGATTGTGTCACTGGCTAAGTTTTTAAATCTCATTGAATGGCTGCAAGGATCCTTCAGAAGCAGCAAAGCTCAGCATGCGCCAGTGTGTTATAAAGCAGGGGAAAAAACAATCCAGGCTCTGTCTTGTATTTTTTTCATTGAATCTATTGAAATTGAGCCCAGAGTAACTGTAGTGATGCTCTTTGGTATGCCTTCTCATCCTATTACGTACCTTTCATATAGAGATTTATAAAGGGGAAGAGGGGAGTTTATTTTGCTTGTATGATTCTGGCATCAATTTCAGATGTGCAGGGAAGGAAGCAGATTTTAAAAAATCTGCATGGAGTAATTCTAGCTGGTAGGTGACCAAAATTGTTTGGTTTGTGCCATTTATAGCAATTGTGCATACAGCTGGCAAGGTAGAAGTGTATTGTTATACATGTATACTTGTGTGTATATCATAGAATCATAGAAGAGTTAGGATTGGAAAGGACCTCAAGATCAACTAGTTCCAACCCCCCTGCCATGGGCAGGGACACCTCACACTAAACCATATCACCCAAGGCTTCATCCAACCTGGTCTTGAACACTGCCAGGGATGGAGCATTCACTACTTCCCTGGGCAACCCATTCCAGTGCCTCACCACCCTAACAGGAAAGAATTTCTTCCTTATATCCAATCTAGACCTCTGCTGTTTAAGTTTCAATCCATTACCCCTTGTCCTGTCACTATAGTCCCTAATGAATAGTCCCTCACCAGCATCCCTGTAGGCCCCCTTCAGATACTGAAGGCTGCTATGAGGTCTCCATGCAGCCTTCTCTTCTCCAGGCTGAACAGCCCCAACTTTCTCAGCCTGTCTTCATATGGGAGGTGCTCCAGTCCCCTGATCATCCATCCTCGTGGCCTCCTCTGGACTTGTTCCAACAGTTCCATGTCCTTTTTATGTTGAGGACACCAGAACTGCAACAATACTCCAAGTGAGGTCTCACGAGAGCAGAGTAGAGATATGCTAGAGGGAAGGAATGCCATTCAGAGGGACCTTGACTCACTTGTGAGGTGGGCTGATGCCAACCTCATGAAGTTTAAACATGACAAGTGCAAGGTCCTACACCTGGGTTGGAACAATCCCAGGCACAGCTACAGGTTGGGCAAAAAGGAAATTCATGGTAGTCCTGCGGAGAAGGACTTGGGGGTGTTAGTCAATGAGAAAATGAACATGAGCCAGCAGTGTGCACTCACAGCCCAGAAAGCCAACCGTATCCTGGGCTGCATCAAAAGGAGCGTGACCAGCAGGTATATATACATACATATACATGTATATACATATACATAGGCATGTATGTAGCAAGTTCAGCTAAGCTGACTTTTTAGCAATGTGATCTCCCAAGAAGGTCATGTATGCAAGCAGCTACTGCTAAGTAGCTAATTTGCTAAAATTAGAATACTGTACACACGAGTCAAACAATAATGCCGGTCTCTAAGATTTAAATAAATCCTTGTGGTTTATTACCCTGTAGCCTCTCTATGGTTGTGATGTAGTGCTGCACATGCATGGCAGCATTACAAATATTGCTAGGCAACTTATTAAAGCACCAACTGTCACGCTTTTGATAATATTGATATTCAGTCTTCTGCATTATATAAAGCAAAAGATTATCTATGGGGTTATTAGTGGAGTGAAAAAAGCATACAAGGAGGCTTTATGAACTGGTTTATACAACATGATTGCCTGAGAGAGCAGAGAATTGGACTCGATGACCCAGTTGATGTCTGTATTCAAGTAATGTTGCTATTAATGATGCTGAAAGTATAGAAGAAATACCCACCTACTCTCACTTTCTGTTGGCATTTTTGTCAGGTTATCTGTAAAGATTTTTATTTCAATCCTGTCTTTTCACCTAGCAGTTTTCTTTTTCAGGGATTGTATTGTTTGAACATCTTTTAAAACAAAGAATGGGATCTTCCTTGCAGGGTATTGACTTAATATTGAGATTTTGAATGTTGCTATAAGAAATTTGTCTAAAACTTCAGAGTGGAAGCTTTCATGCTTGCTGGAACATGGAGAATTAACTTTATAAACTTGAGTGATGCTAGTTTGCAGTTTAGTTGCTGTTGGACTGAGGATGACTACATGAGTACACTCAGTTGCTTGTGTCCTGTCTTTGCCTGGCTTGCTGTTTCTCCAGTTTACCTGGAGAGAAAATACAAAGATGTGGGCTCAAAGCTTGTGATAAATGGGATGTGCAGTCATTTTTTGCTAGTAAACTGAAGACTATTAGCCATATGAAACAGCTGAAAAGCTTCTTTTTGCTATTCAGAGCATTACCTGTAAAAAAACACAGCCTCTATTTGGAAGCATTAACAGTGGACACAGGAAGGTAAAAGAGCTGCAACTGGAATCTCAGAATTTGGAAAATGTGTTGCTTAGCAAATGTGATAAACAGCAGAACTGTTTAGAACAGGAAGAGCAGTTATTTAAAGCAAATATGTCAGATCCTCAGTGAATAACTGGTAGAGCTCTACATTTTTGTTTTAGAAGTGTTGCATTTTTCAAGAAGGACTGTCTTATATGAGTGTCATTACAGTGTAAGGCTGAAGTTGAAAGTATCGGGGAGGAGGCTGAGTATGTTTTGGAGTGTTGCTAGTGAGGAGGCCATTGTTATGATTTAGAAAAGAATGCCTAAGCACAATTAAAACACAAAAAGAAATTACTGATGATACATTACAAGGCTAAGCCATGGAGCAGATCCTCACCTGATGTAAACCAGCATAACTCCAAGTCAGTCAAAGGAGGAATACTAATTTGTCACAGCTGGCAGTTTATTTTGTTGAGCACATATTTTACTTCTTTATTTTACATACAGGATCAGAGTTACTCATCTGTTCATCTCTATACTCCAGCCAGGATTCCCTCAGTTTGATACTTCTTCACTTTTTTTGTAACATCCATATCGCTTATGATATTGTGGCTATGCAGAGGATTGTAACTCAAAACGAGGAGCAAGCAGCTGGAACAGAAGAATTCACGGCATTGGTATTTAATTTTTTACAGCCTTTCGTCTCAGATTCTTTATTATGTTGGTGATAGCAATAGAGACTATAGAGCATGGGAAGGAGGCTGTAATGTTGAAATGGCAGCCTTGCTCAGGATAATGCCTGCTGGTCCATGACACCTCCTGAATGCAATGGAAGTCCAATTTCTGTATTAAGGAAAGAGTAATGGGGAATACCCATAAAATAGCAGCAAGGCTATGCCTGAATTAGTTGGGGTTCTCTCGAAATATAATGGGGATATTTCTTTCAAGGCTTTCTTTTTTTTTTAAAAAAAGTAATGATCTTCAAGCAGTGTCTCCAGACAGCAGTTATGTGGGATAAAAATTTCTTTCCATACTAGCTGTTGAATAAAGAAAATGCTGTTAAAGTGTCTTTGCAGGGGTGCAATTTCAAGGCAGGCACTGGACAGGTGGTGGAGATAAAATGGCTACTCTCAGACCTTTTAATGTAATACAGTTAATTACAGACATTTGCTCCTCTAAGAAAACATTTCAGACCTCAGTCCTCTGATGTCAGACTAGATTAGCAACATTTGACCTATTACAAGTGTCTGAGTTCTTTTATGATTAATGCAACAATAGATGCTTCATGTCATCATACAGCAATCTTAAAACAAACAAACAAACAAACCAATTGGTTACTAGGCAGTCCTGAAAATTTAGTAGAAAGTATATTTTATAATGTGATGCTACTGGGACAGGCAGAGGATATCTCTTTAGAGATTTTCGTAGCACAGAGGCAGATGTCCCCTGGGACCCTGGTTAGACCCTGGGAAGTTAGTTTGGACAAATAGTTAATTAACCAAGGGATGCTTAGGTCATTAACCAAAGGCCATTTTTATCGAACCAAAGTGATTCACAGGTGTAGGTCAAATATGCAAAATTGTTCAGTTTTGAGGTGTGCTTTGCTTTAAACTCTTAAAAGTCAGTTGTAAATTCAAAAAGAAGCATTAATTAAATGTAATTTTGCTGTCAAATACTAAATTTCAGAAGGAAAAAATGCCTTTTATTTGGGGGGGGGAACAGGAATATTTTTTGTTCTAGATTGACATTTTTTCTCATTTTGTCTTTGGTCAAAGAACAGCAAAGCAGCATTTCTGTAACATCTTAACAATAAGACAGCCTGTAACTATTCCACATCTTCCACAGCTGGTTTTCAGCTGATGCAGGTTGAGGAGACCTCCCTACCTACAGATCACCTGGCTGCCCTGCTCCCTGACCTACCCCTGTCCCCCACGTTTCCAGCACACCTTCCCTGCTGCTCCTCTGCTTGCTGGATTTTCCACTGCTGCTACCTCTGACACTGTGTCATGGTGTGAGAGAATGGTGATGGGTATGGGAGCAGCAGTGTGAGCAGCAACTGCTGCAGAGGTGATGGCAGGAGATGGCAATTTAAGTGTTTCAAATTACAGGACATGAACTATTTCATAGTGCTTAATCCTCTAGGTCCTTGTATTTTCTACTAGATTCTCCTTTGGGATTTTGTAAAAGCAGTAACAGTTCAAGGACTTTACCTTTAGAGATAGGAAAAACTATAAAACTGAGCCTGAAATTAGTTGCTCAGTTTATGTACAAAGTTAACCTCCCTTTATATGCTGACAAGTGTCAGTGGTGGTCTCCAGCAGCTTTCTAAGGGCTCACTGAAGTGTGGTCTCTTCAGTCACATATTGAGCAGTACTAAAATGAAATTTCACTTCAGACTAATTTCTGCTGCTGTTTTCCATCTTGATAACATGGGTACAATAAGTTCTGTGTAAACTGATTATCTCCCCCTCGGGCTGCTCTTTTGTTTGCGCTTTGTAAGCCCTGATGTAAAGCTTTGTTTCCCACAGATGTTGGTTGTATTGCATCAAAAGGAAATGATCTCTGCTTCAGCTGAGATGAGGCTCAGTTCCAACATGCTTATATACAGTGTTCACAAAAAGATTGCTCTCGATTTTGGGGAAGAAAAAAAAATATAAAGAGTCAGACACATATGCACAGCTGTCTGAGCATGACTGTATAGTCTAATGCTTTTTGGTTTTTCAGTGTAAAGAGATTGAACTTCTCTTTCTGGTTTTGACAGGGAAAGAAATTGCTGGGAAAGAAATGATGTCCTGAAGAGTTTAAATTCCTTTGAGTGAT
The DNA here is from genome assembly GCF_012275295.1 of Melopsittacus undulatus. NCBI lineage: Eukaryota > Metazoa > Chordata > Aves > Psittaciformes > Psittaculidae > Melopsittacus > Melopsittacus undulatus. The sequence goes on from NC_047534.1 coordinate 21,183,627, forward strand.
CTGGAAAGCAGTATAAAATTCTAGATGATGGATGCAAAGGGATACCCAGATAACACTGAATTGTTCAAACAACTTTACCACATGATTACATCACACCCCCATTTCCCTGGTCAGAAATGAAGTTGATGGCAGTGATAGATGGTTAAAGAGACAGAACTAACAAAATACACAGTGGCTTGATGGGGTGTGTGTGTGTGTGTGTTAAGAAGAGAGAAATACAGACTAAATGAAGTAGGCTTTTTAAAAATCTTGAATGTATTTAATTCTAATCACAGATTCATGTATTTTCTACAACCCTTTGTCTAGCAGCATGGTGTTCTGAAAGCAGAAAAAAACTTGGAGGCATTTTTCAATCCTCAAGTAGAATGATGTAATTTCATTTATTGATTTGGGGTATAAGTGAAATCATGACGAGCTGTGTGCTATGTAATCACTTGTTAGCAGTGCAGAGCTGGCCAGGGGATTGTCAAGCAGCCTGGTTAGCAAGTTTCTGATGTCTGGGGGCTCAGCCAGCTGCACAGACCCCATGCTACCCCTTCTTCCTGTTACTTCCACTGTCTTGTAGTCTGAGGAGTAAAGGCAGGCTGTGCTGAGTTTTCCACCTATTAGTAAACCTGGAGTAACTAATAGCTGTTAGTCCTGGCTCATTTTGTACAAACCCTAATCCTGCTCCCCTTGAGGGAAGAATCATCCTGTCTCTCCATTAGGAGACATTTATGCTGCTCTGTTATTAGATTCCGTCCTCCCTTGTGTTTTATGCTGAAGGGATAATAGGGTTCTGTATTATGCAATCTCCTTCCATTAGTTATCAAACTAACCACATCCTGTCATGACTTTGCTTTTCCCTGCAGTAAGGCTTCCATGCCAAAACTTAATAAATAGATTCTGCACAAATGCTATTATATCCAAAGTGCTCTGTGCCACTGGAGTGCAGTGGTTGTAAAGTGCTCTGTGTGAGGACTTATATACCTAACAAGTATATATAAACTGTGTATAGGTATGCTAAGTATTTAACGAACATAACAAGTTGTTATGAATAAGTTGTGAGTGTTCAAAGTTCAGAAATATTCTGTATATGCAACTCCCTGTTATAATGAAGTGTACAGCAATCCCTGCATATGACGGATACGGAATATTTACATGAAGTTAAGAAACTTAATCGTAATGAGGGCCTGATTAGTGAACATATTGCTGTCACTGAGTGCCACTGACTTTTGTTTAAGTGGGGTGTCTAAAAGTTAAGGACCTAAATATCTTTGTGTATTTGGGATTAAAAATGGAATTGCTGGGTTCCTGGATAGTTTTTGAAAAAATACATCAACATTAGGTCAAAATATGGATAAACTATTTTCTTTTTAACTATGATGTCTGGTAGGGTTTTTGTACTTTGAATAAAAAAAAATCTATATTCAAATGTGAATAATGACACGGCTTAGTAACTGGCTGCAAGTTGAAGTGAAAATCCAGGTTACTCTGAATTTAAGTGTTTTGTTTTGTCAGCGTTTGGACATTGATTGTGCAAGCATGGAATCCAGAACCCAGATTTATGATACAGACATATAAGCTAGCTACTGTATGAACTTTAATCTTGGTGAAAGAGATGCTGCAGGTTAAGTTTAGGCACATCTGGAGAGCATTTTGAGATAGCAAGAGTGCAAACCTGTCTATGGGCACTTACTTTGAATGAGTTGAGAGACGGCAGGAATGAAAATCAACTTACAGTCCTTAAATCAGAGCCATGGGAGCTTGCCTCCGATCACTTGGAGTGCATATTTCTGTGCCATCAGCTGAAGATAGGTACCTTGGTCTGTCTTTTGAAGAAGCGGCCAGAGTGCACTCTTCTTCATAAATTGACTAAAAGTGGAGGTAGTGGAATCCCCTTTGATGTATCAGCTGGGTGGTTTGAGTTTTAGTCTGGGAGGTAAAGTAGCACCAGGTTCCTCTGGAGATGATTCATCCACCATCCACCACCTGCTGGAGCAGTGTGTGGAGCAAGGGATTAAAGGGGTCAGGAAAGGCATTTGCTATTACAGCTACTGATTTTGCGTCGTTATGGTAAGGCAAAACCAAAAGACCACAGGAGGAAAAATACATCCTGAGCTGTTTTGCTAAGTGCATCTTTCTGACCAAAGAAGTCCTCTGTCTCACTGGTCTCAGAGTGCCTGTTTGTGTGCATCCCAAAAAATGCTGCATGATGCTTTAAAGAGCTTTAAAAGCTGATGCTGGTCTTTGAGATTTTCATGTTCAACTTCAAATGCATGGTAAGCCTTTAGAACGAAATGTTAAAGTGTCCAAGTTTGAGGATTTATAATAAAAATACTGTGTTGATACTTAACTAGATAAAATTAGAAATGATTTCTCCAGATGACTTCTCTTTGTAGCAGAGCTCACCCTTAAAAGAATATTTGATTTCTGGCAGCTTCTTCAGAATTTCTAGTAGAGACAATATGGTCAGTACATTTTTACATTGCAATTTATTTTAAATTATTTATTGATATGTTTTTTTAATGAATCACACCGTGATTTTTTTTTTCAGGTAGGAAAATTCTTAAGAGAGAAATTTATCAATAGATTATATATACCAAACCATGGTAGTGGTGCAGATTGTTGTGGTATTTGGAACTCTGTCTAAAGCTGAGGCTCTGCTAGTTATCTATTTCTTATCTGGTTCAAACTAATTTTTTCACAGTCCTGGTTGAGAGAAGAAATATTGGAAATGTGAAACCTTAAACTGGGGATTTAATGAATTGGAACTTTGATTTTCAATACTTTGATTTTAGTAACATATGAAATATTCCAAATTCCAAGTCTTAAATCTTCTTATCAGAAAGTGTCTAATTCTCAGTAATACCTTGTCAGAATTTGAAATCTTTCAGATACTGAGGGGTATGTACTGAAAATAATCCACTAAATTGGTTTTGTCCTTGTCAAGCCAGTCTGTCGTTGAAATGCATTTCAAAATATGTAGGGATGTTTCACAAATATGGCATACGACATTGTATGTACTGATATATTTTGCAATTTCTTTGCTAAGTACCAGCACATATATCCTTGCTATATTCTCTCACTGATTATTTCTTTCTCTGTGCTAGAGTGTTATGTCACATCTTTCCTGTGTTTACTGGAAGTCTTTTTTCCACCCCAGTAATTTGTTATTGAAGCAAATCTGACTTTAGACAAAAGAATTTTTCTGAAGCAAAAGGTTCTCATTTTAACATGCTTTCTCTGAGGCTCAAAATCTGTTTGCTGTTATTCTGGAAATAAAAATGCCCTGTCATCTGCTGAAAACAACCATCCAGTGCCTACTCCAAGGTGGAAGTGATTTACTTGGCTGCCTTCTGCAGAGCACTCTGGTACTGGTGGGTCATGGTATTACAGGTTTGGTGGTAGTGGAGCTGAAGAGCCATGCAGTACTGTGATTATGGGATAGTAGAATCACAAACTGGTTTGAGTTGGAAGGGACCTTAAGGATCATCCACTTCCAACCCCCTTCCACAGGCAGGGACACCTTCCACTAGGGCAGGTTGCTCCAAGCCCTGTTCAAACTGGCCTTGAACACTTTCTGAGATGGGGCAGCCACATGTGGCATAAGAACTGCATTCTCTGGCATTTATGACTGCATAAAGGGTTTAGTGAGTGTAAAGGATGTTCTCTGTTCACATTAAAATGCAGTAAGTGATTTGTAGTGTAGGGGGAACCCTTGGTAAAGCCAAACCCAAGTTTTGGAAATAAAGTGTTTGTATGGTATACCTTATTTATATTTCAGCATATACGAAAGGTCTGATTGCAGAGACAGGTTGGATGAGGGAAGCACACCCCCATGATGAGATGAGGCATAAGGCAGTACTTTGCTTATGGCACAGTATTTTGACAGACCTTTGCTTTAAAACAACAACAACAACAAACAAACAAAACAAACAAAAAAACACAATAAAACAAAAAACAACCAAGAACCCAGCAGCTTCTGAACACATTAAAACTGGTGCTGGGCAATTTTAAAGGATTTCAGAATTACCCATGGCAGAAAAGGAAGGATTGCTGAAAAGTGGTGGGGGAAGGAAGTCATCCTGCAAATTCACTGATGGTGGTGCAGGCATCTGTGGCATCTATTGCTGCTGCTCCTATGGCCTCATCAGGCAACAATGTCTTGTGCTTGGAAACCTCAGCAAAAGTCAGCAAGAGCAGCTGCCACGGGGTTCCTGCAGCTGCCACGGCTAAATTCCAGATGTAAATCAAGCCAGATCCTAATGCATTGAGTGCCATAAAACATACTGGCATGGATGCTAATTTCTGTAAATCATTTTGTCGCTATTGATCTGCTTTCATTGAATCAGTGCAACCAGATCTAATGTGAAAATGAATGAGGAAACCTACAAGTAATAACCTGCTGAATCTTCAGCAGTTGAACTTGCTGTACAAATGCCAGGTTTTGATCAAAGTGTTATCTTTCTATGATTAGAGTGTAAGGAAGTTTTAAGTTGACTTGAACAGAACATCTCATTATTTTTGCTTGAATATAAACACATGGATTATTTCCTTTAAGAAGAACAGGATGTTATGTTTGTGCTTTTTTCTACCTCCATGGTGGAAGACGGAATATTACATCAGTGTTGGTCAAAGCAAGCCTTTTTTGATCTCTGTATTACTTTCAGATTCCTGGTGTTTGCCATGAAAGTGAAAACAGCTGTAAATGTGTTATATTTATTGCTTTGCACAGTTGTGAAGAAGACATCTCCTGAAAACGGTTCCTTGATAAGTAAATAAAAATTGACTAACTCATCCTTTTTGAAAACATCTCTGTAGCTCATTTCTGAATATAATAAGCCTGACTTCAAACTAATTCAAGATTTAACAGCTACTTTTACTGCTGAGAATTGTCAGCAGCAGCCCTGAATACACTGTTGGTTCATTCAGCTAACAGAAATGTATAAACCCTTTCACAGTCTGTGCAAAGATCTTTGTTCTCTTCGAAGCCACAGCAATGCAGGACACAAGTGTGCAGCTGGACATATCCACTGACTTGTTATTACTGACCAGGCATGTTTAGAAGCTGCTGGTATGCACTGATTTTTGAGGTTCCAGCCTTTTGATGCTAGTGTATATTCAATTTCCTGCCAGCTATTCGTTGGAGAGCTTTCCATGGGGTTATTGCACAAGAGACAAAAAAAAAATAGTCAAATACTCTGTGCCCGTCTTGATTGTGTACGGTTTCTTCAGGGCACCAATACTCAATGATACAGATACACGAGGAGGTGCATACACTTTCTAATGTTCATTCTCCCTTTTGGATTCCCTTTGAGGACGTGATGTGACATGATGTATGAACTTCAACCACAGTGTCTTAAAGTAAAAAGAAACCAAAGAGAATTCAGCAAATGGGTAAAGCAGGCTTTCATGGTTTAGTGAAACCAATATTTGGTTTGTGGAGGGATTTCTGCTTCACTGTGATATCATTGGCCCCTATTAATGCTCAGCCCTAGCCTGATATGCTGGTCATTGCCTTATTTTAAGTGCCTTTGGATCTTTAGCTGAAACACAGCTAGTAAGTAGGTGTTGCCCTCATCCAAAAATTAGATTCTAGTTTGGATGCTGTTTGGATTCTGGTATAATAAGACACAATGCACATCTCTTTGGCTTCCTATTCCAAGTGTATGTATGGGGAGTTAGATTTGTGAAAGGCAAAGAACATCAGATGTAATAGCCTGGGGCTAATATTCTGCAGCATCTTAAAACCCAAGATGCCACTTGTCAGTGTGGAGAAACCCCAGTTATCTCATTATTATTTTCCTCATTACATAGGTAAGGCAGGCAGAGTATGCTGTAGAAAGTAGCACAGCCTGCTTGCCTGAACATTATTCCCATTCCTGGTTACTCGCTCCTGGCCATTGCTGGAGGCAGAAGATGGAATTAGATGGATTTTAGATCTAATGGAGTGTAGTTATTTTAATGCGCTTGTGCTCATATGATTGCAAGTGTGATAGTAAACTATAATCCCTTTTTCCTCTTCACTTCTGCATAATGAATCATGGTTATTACTAATTTTCACTTACAGCTCTACACAGAAATCAGTTGATAAAAACTGCAGTATATAAATCAGTATATATACAGCTGAAGTCCAGTACTATTTACTCCATTTGTCTCATTAAAAGTGCATTTATTAGTAAGATTGTCAAATTTCAAGATATAGAATCATAGAATAGTTAGGGTTGGAAAGGACCTCAAGATCATCTAGTTCCAACCCCCCTGCCATGGGCAGGGACACCTCACACTAAACCATATCACCCAAGGCTTCATCCAACCTGGTCTTGAACACTGCCAGGGATGGAGCATTCACAACCTCCCTGGGCAACCCATCCCAGTACCTCACCACCCTCACAGTAAAGAATTTCTTCCTTATATCCAATCTAAACCTCTGCTGTTTAAGTTTCAATCCATTACCCCTTGTCCTATCACTACAGTCCCTAATGAATAGTCCCTCCCCAGCAACCCTGTAGGCCCCCTTCAGATACTGGAAGGCTGCTATGAGGTCTCCATGCAGCCTTCTCTTCTCCAGGCTGAACAGCCCCAACTTTCTCAGCCTGTCTTCATATGGGAGGTGCTTCAGTCCCCTGATCATCCTTGTGGCCTCCTCTGCACTTGTTCCAACAGTTCCATGTCCTTTTTACGTAGGCTGCAGTAGGTTCTTTTTAATTACTTATTTTTGCTTATTTTCTGCTCAATTTTGTATGCGTGACTGAAATGCTCTAAGCTTAAACGTAGTTATCAAAAACTAGATGTGCAAGGTTGTGTGTGTCTGTGCATACACAGTTTCCTGACTATGTTGTGTTTCTTCTGCTGTGGGTCTGGAAACACAAATACCTCCTTAGTCCTTTTGGTTTTGTTTCCACTCTAGTGTGTGTGACTGGCTGATGTGTCTGAGGGTTTTTTGTCTAAATCAGACCGGCAGAAGCAGAATCTTTGAGAGTGTTTATGGAGTCTTTATTCTCCTCCTTGTTCAAAGTAAACTTTGCCTGGGATCGTATTTTAATTTTATTAGTTTCAGGGAATGAAAGATATTTTTTCTTAATGAAAGAGAATCTTTCAAAGTGTTAGACTGGTGAATGTCAAAAGCATTATAAAAGCTAAACCCCAGATACTGTGACCCCATAATTTATACAGCAGTAAGATACACTTTGTACACCAGAGTTATTTCTGTAAACATATGTTTGTTTTCATTGGTACTCCCAGAACTTCCTTGTTACAGTCTTAAGCAGTTCCACAGTCAACTTTGTCAAAAAAGTACTGTGTTGTTTCTGACTGGAAATAAATACTTTCAGTAAATTGTAAAGTAGATAACTGCAGGATGTCTTCCAGGCAATTGGCTTCTATTATATATAGAAGAATCACATGCTAATTTGTGTATTTTAGATAAATGCATAAAATAGACCCGCATAAGTCAGACTGTTCGTAAAGTGATTCCTATTTGCATTAAGACTCTTGCTGTTAAACAGCCAGCTGAACAGAAAAGCTCAGGCAGTATATTAGGGCAGGGGTTTTCAGCCAGCAGAAACACAGAATCATAGAATCATCCTGTCTTGCTTCAAAAATGCCATTTGAAGAAAGATGAATTTATTGTCTTTGCTGGCATCAGTGTCAGACATACATCTTACAAAACACAGCCTGCACAACGCATGCTAGCAATGGCATAGTTTTCATCTATATATATCTTTTATAATTTCAACGTATAAAAGGAAAACGGTGTATGATTTAGAGATAAAAGTGAACTCGCTCCATGGCTATGTACACTCTCTCGGCTAAAGGTGTTACCATTGGAAGGATAAATGGGCACTGCCTCAGCCCAATTGCCTGCCCAGTGCATTTGTCACGTCTTTCAGTCTGCAGCACGGTTTGTGTTTGTGCTGTATGCTGTGCTAATGAAGTTCTCAAAAATGCTTTGGTTTGGTTCTGTAAGTTGTTTGCGAGTTTGTAATCAGAGCAATTTAAAGATTCAAATCTTTAATCAGAATAAAAGAACTCTTCAGAAGAGGCATCTTATGTGAAAAAAGAACTTTTGGCCATGATTTATTATCTACTTTGAGCCAAAATATTCTGACAAATTAGAACTGAAAATGTTGGAGATTACTTCTATTTTTAGATCCTTAAACCCCTTCCCCCTGTCCTGGGTTCAGCAGTAGACGTCATTTTTCTCCTTCTTAGTAGCTGGTACAGTGCTGTGTTTTTGAGTTTCAGCGCTAATAGCACCGATGTTTTTAGTTGTTTTTCAGTAATGTTTAGTGTGACCAAGGACTTTGTGAGTCTCATGCTTTGCCAGGGAGGAGGGGAAGCCGGGAGGCAGCAGAGACAGGACACATGATCCAAATTAGCCAAAGTGGTATTCCATACCACAGCATGTCGTGGCCAGCATATAAACTAGGGGGAGTTACCCGGAAGGGATAGATTGTTGCTCAGGTCAGGCTGGGTATTGGTCAGTGGGTGGTGAGCAATTGTATTCTCTTCCCTTGTTATTTCCCTTATAATTATTATCATTGGTGGTAGCAGCAGTGATTTGTGTTATACCTTACTTACTGGACTGCTCTAATCTCAGTCTGTGGGAGTTACATTCTTTTGATTCTCCTTCCCATCCCTTTGGGAGTGGGGGGTAGGAAGAAGTGTGTGGGGGGAGTGAGAGAGCAGCGGAGTTACCGGCTGGGCTTAAACCATGACACACCCCCGCCCCCTAAAGAAACAAAAATGCTCTGTCTATCCTTTGCTTTAAAAATTTAGGTATGCAGGATGGCCTTGGTGGTAACAAAAAAAGGCTGCAAATGGCATTTTCCCAGGTGCCCTGTCTCTTTGGAGATTTTCTCTGAGTCCAGTCTCTCCTGGGTTCATTACAGAAATATCAGTGTGTGAACCTAGCTGAATTTAGTGGGTCCAGTTGATACTCTGTTTATGCAGAGTATTCAACAAAAAAGTTGCACTAATTCCAGCAAGATAACTGAGTACTTATTGTGTCTCCATACTTGAAATCAAGTAGGCTGTTCTTAATCAAGTTTCATGTTGAATCTATTAATTTTACAATTATCAGTAAAATTTCCGATAGGCTTTGTTAATAAGAGTGACAATCTACATAATCAAAGAAGATCATATAAATGGCCTTTTTAAACCATGTGCTGAAAAGAGCATAAGCTGTGCATTACTGACAGAGCTGCTCCCCAAGCTGTACAGAATTTGCCTTGTGTAATAGTAATGAGTACTCGTAATGAGTAATAGTTTGGGGATCTTTTTAATAACTGAGTAGAATATTTCCTTTTTCTTTTTCCTTATCGAGGAGATTCTAGTTTAGCTTTGGTTTAATGTATTGTGTAGTATCACCTTTACAAATAATGGGGAGATTTCTTCTGTCTGTTTGAGCTCTCATTCCACGGATTCTCTTATACTACTTAAGTCCTCCCCAACCTCAAATGGGAAGAAAGAGTATCTGAGAACCTAGGCAGCATGTCAATGCTGTGTGCTCTATTTTCTTCTTTTTCCTTGATGAAGTACAAATAAAAGCAAAAAACTACTTGAACAGAAGGTGAAACCACATAGCATCTGTTCTACCAGATTTTTTTTTTCTCATACTTCTCTTAGCAGAATTTGAAAAGAACTTATTTATGAACTAAAAGCAAATTGACTGACCTAAAATTTCAATGTATCTTCTATCAATGGATTTAAATAGTGAAATTATGCAGGCATTTCTCAATATTTAGGTAATTAAATTAGTAAATGCTGGAAATGCCAACAATAATGCCAGTTCTTGTCCTGTTTACTTTCTGTGTTTGAAATCCTCTATGACCTTAGCTGAAACCTTTCAGCAAATTGTTTGAAGCAATCTTTTTAAATGGTGCAGTTGACACGGCCAAGGGACAGGATGCCATCCAGTGGGACTTGAACAGGCTCGAGAGGTGGATCCATGAAGACCTCATGAGGTTCAGCAGAGCCATGTGCAGGGTCCTGCATCTCAGGCAGGGCAACCCCTGGTGTCAATACAGGCTGGGGGGATGAAGTAATTAAGAGTACCCTTGAGCAAAAGGACTTGGGGGGTACTGGTGGATGAAAGATTGCACATGAGCCGGCAGTGTGCACTTGCAGCCTAGAAGGCCAATCGTATTTTGGCTGCATCTAAAAAGGTGTGGTTGTCAGATCTACGGAGGTGATTCTGCCCCTCTGCTCTGATGAGATCCCACCTGGAGTGCGGAGTCCAGCTCTGGAGTCTTCAGTATCAGAAAGACATGGACCTGTTGGAGAAGGTTCAGAGAATGGCTACAAAAATGATCAGAGGGATGGATCACCTCTCCTGTGATGAAAAGCAGAGAGAGCTGAGGTTGCTCAGCTTAGAGAAAAGACTCAGGAGAAACCTTAGTGCAGCTTTTCAGTTCTTAAAAGGAGCCTATAAGAAAGATGGGGAAAGACTTTTTAGCAGGGCCTGTTGCACTAGCACAAGGGGTGAAGGTTTTAAACCAAAGGAAGGGAGATTCAGGCTGGATGTGTGGAAAAAAATCATTACGAGGCTGGTAATGATTTGGTAATGATACATTTGATAATGATACAGAAAACTGTAACAGATTTCCCAGAGAGGTGGCAGAAGCACCATCCCTGGAGACATTTAAGGCCAGGCTGGATGTGGCTCTCGGCGACCTGCTCTAGTTGAAGATGTCCCTGCTCATTGCAGGGGAGTTGGACTAGATAAGCTTCGAAGGTCCCTTCCAACCCAAACTGTTCTGTGATTCTTTGATGCTATGATCTGAGTTTAGCTTCCATTTCCTTAGTGATTGTTCAGCATATATGTTTGCCTCTGTTCATTCCAGCCTGCAGAAAGTGGTTCTTTGTAATTTGGCTAAAGTCTGGAGATGTGATCCCCAAATCCTTTTTTTATTCATCCATAAGTTTCATTTCTGCTAAGCTATTCAACTCCAAGACCATTTGTGCTATATTTATTCATAAACAGAAGTATCAACTCCTAAAAGATGGCTGCTGCTTTACAGTAGTATTGCAATTTTATCAGAAGGACTCCATCTTTCTCACCTTTTTGGGTAGGCATGGGCTTAATAACTTGTTCTACTCTTTGGTCATGAAGTATTTTTTCCTTGAAGTTTGCCATTTGTAAAATGGGATTCATATTTCCCTATTCCATAAGAAAAGAAGCAAAAAATAGTGATCTTAAATGACCATAAATGTACTACTTTTTATAGTGTTGTTCCAAATCTTTAGCTAGGTAGGTTATAATCTTTATGACAATATAGATTGATTTATATAATTATTTTTGACATCCATTATCTGATTTGATATTTTCACAGACTAATTATAGAACATTTCAAATTTCCATAGAAGCTCCCATATTTTTATTTTTTTTTTATTTTTATTACTCTATGTCGTCTGTTGCTGGGCATATGGTAATGGAATGTCAGTGAAGATAAATAATGATCTGCTGATCTGCTAGAAAATGAGTTTTTGTGTCCAGCAGACAACTGCTTAGAGTTCCTTTAACATTTTTATGTGGCTGAGGTGGTAAGCAGAGACCCACGAAGTACTATCTTTTTCTGTCAATCTTCCACATCCAGTTGTTGCCTTTTGCTCAGAGCACTTGCTCTTTCAGCTTCTTGGTTTGAGTAGTTTTGAAATCCCTTGTATATGTGAAAAAAATAGCTGTTAATTCCAACTTTAATAGGCTGGTTTACTGTTCTGTAAACAGCCATCCAGGAAAAAAACAAAACAAAACGAAAAACAACCCACTGTGCCTGGTAGTTAAACTAGCATTTAAAAGTATATTCCCTGTTTCTTTAGTAGAGAGTAAAACTGTAGAAATATGAACTGAGTTTATTTTTGATGTGGCTATTGTATGAGGACCCAGGAACAGGGAGGGAGACTGGAGGGACAGGTAGTTTATTTTCTTATATCATCTACTATAGCTGGAAGATGTATTGAAGCTGTGAGGTTTTCTATCTCTTTTGTCACATCCAAGAAGCAATGCTTTCCAAACCAAATAGGCTAACACCTAAAAAAGTGGAAAAAGACATTCGCACAGGGTAGGAGGCTCTAGATATTGCAGTCTCACACATTCAGCCTGCTGCACTCTACACTCTGTGCACGTGTGTGTGTGATACTTGTAAGAAGAATGCCCTCACAATAAAAGAATTATGTTCCAAGACCTTACACCTGAAAAAAATCTCTCAGAAGCCTCTAAATGTGGAGAATAATGCAGCTGAAGTGTTACTGCTCCATAAAGTGTGTGCATGGTTTTGGAAACTGTGATAATAAAGCAGATATTTGTCTGCTCCGCATTTTTATTATTCTAAGGCCAAGCAGTGACAGACCACCACTGGTTTAATTTGGAAGCTATAATTTTATAGAGGATATTTTTCCATTTGATACATAACTTATATTCACATCAACTTTGTCGGCTTTATTTCTCCTCTGTCCTTTTTATAACGTATTTTAAGAGTAATAATAAAAAGAAAACACAAGCACATATGATACAGATATAAAAGAAGAAATTACTCATAAAATTTAGTGTATAAACTGACTTTATAACAGATTTGTGGAAAGTATGAACATTATAGTTCTGTTTTTTTTTTCACTGTAGGACTGTTCTATTGCCATTCTTCACAATTGCAATGAGACTGTTCTATTATAATGGCCTGATTGCTAAAGACTATACTACTGAGCCTTCAGTTTCTATCCTTTTTTTTTTTTAATATAAAATGTTTAACTGGATAAAAATAATACTATTAATATCACCCTGGGGGCAGATATGAGGTGAAATAATGTTTTTATTTGAAAAACCCCAGTGGATTTTCTGAAACATTCCTGAAAGCAGGTTTTCCACTGTACAAACTGCAGAACATTTGCTAATGTGATACCAAGTCTGAGCATTATAAAGACAGGTGTGGCACAACATCATTCATGGGGACTGTTCTGAAGACAGTCAAAGGTCCCTTCTTAAGTCACTGCACAGGAGTTATATTTTTGTGGTATTATAACCTTCATAATTCTATCTCTTGGGTTACCCATCAGCAGACCAGGAGAAGTCTGCTTTACCTTTTCTCTTCATTAGCTGGGGAACTAGCTTCATCCTCCTAATGTTTACATAGCTTTGGCAACCATGCATTCCAAGTTGTCAGAGCAATACATGGTTGCCAAAGCAATCTCCGTATCAGTGTGTCCTTTTAACAGTAAGACTGATCTCACTTGAATTGATGCAACTACTTAAGTGTTTTTCAGAACAATTGCTAGAAAATGTATACAATTTTGATAAGTCTGTTTAGCTTTAAAGTGTCATAAATACTGCTGTAAATACTTTGTTACCTTGATGCTCTTCATGAAATGTTTAGGTCAGTGCATTCATTCAAATTCTTTCTTTAGTGAAACATCACTACAGAAGCATTAATTATGTTTTCTGTTAAGAGTTAAAAAGTCTATTTAAAGCTACTGACATACTTCACTTCTGTACATTTGTGTGAATGTATGGCATTGCAGCACTCTACCATCCAGTTCTATTCTTAGTTTGTTGGTCTCAATAGTAAGCTTCCGGAGAAGTATAATTTCCTTCCAGCTATGTGGTTGTGCAGTTCTCAGAGTAAAAAACCTTCTGATCTTGTTTGGTCATAATCTTTTATTCAGTAAAAATGTTGGATGTGAACTGGAGAGAAGGAAAACCTTGATGCTAAGCCCACAGATGTGTGTTTAACTTAGGGAAGATGCTCAAAGAGCACATTTCAGACTCACAGATCTTGGACTGCTTAGTGTAGTGGGAGGCTGTTGTGCTCATTCTTCCATTTCAGGGAGGTTGATTTATGCATCACTGCTTTCTGAAATCAGCTTCTCATCAATTCTGCATGCAGATGGAGCTGCTGTTATTTACCCACTATATTGTATTATAAATAATAATAATAATAAAAATTATAGAGAGATTATGTAGAGATTAGATGTGTTTCCCCACAGCAATATGAATATTGACTCTGGAAAGCCAATTTTTTTGCAGCCTCAGAGGTAAATACTGGTGTTTGAGTGGTCCACAGAAAGCATAATTGTTTTAGTGGCTCTTTGCTTCCCTGGTGTAGGTAGGAACAATTACTATTGATATCTAATTATGAAAGAAAAGGTTTTTCCCCTTCAGAAAATATTTAGTCTTTAAACAGGGGAATCCTACTGGACCAGAGACCCATGTGATAGGTTTCTGTATGGTATTTTTTCGCATACAAAAATTGGAATTACAATGAAATTTTGACTGAACTAAATTCTGCTATCTTAAGCAGCTGTCAAATATGGCAGCTAACATCCTGCAGATGAAATCTGTATTTTCTAAGGTGGGGAAACACGCAAACAAAAAACCAAAACACGTTTCTCCACCTAGAAGGAATGCAGAATAGGAAGCAGAGCAGAAAAAAATGAGTGAAAGGAATGTAAATGTAGGAGACAGAAGTTTTATTACTGAATAACATTAAACATATGTAACAATACATTATTTGTAATTAAATCTGACACAAGAAAATATACCAGAAAACCAAGAAGGTAGATGAACACAAATGTTGCCCTGATTTACAGTATAAGATCCTGATCTTTTTGGGGTGCTATTGCTCTTCAGCTGGATAAAGTAAGGATACAGAAACCATGGGAAATGAAAAAGGATGGATAATGTTTTTCCTGGTTCATACAGATTCATACAGCCTATGATTTCTAAGATAGGTGACTTTTGGTGCCTGGGGCTACTTGGGATGTATGTGGCTCTGAAATCTTCATACTTTCAGCGACAGAGTGGTGAGTGGAAGAGCTTTGTGTTGTCCCTTATCCATAAAGTAGAATCAGGAACACATATATTGGGCTTGAGTTATCATGTGTATTGTGGGTTAATCCTTGTGAAAAGGAGTGTATTAACAGTATAATACCTCAGGTACAAGTTCTCTTCACAGAATATGGGATCTGGGGGCAATAAATGTCCTGTTCACATTTTTGTCAGGATAGCAGCTGAAGAGCATCTGAAAAAGAAACGTTTTTATTTATTTTTTTTGTTTAATTGCACAGATATGAAGTACCTTGTACAATTTCTGCACTAAACTCTCTCCTTAATTCTTATACAGCATCTCTCTTTTGCACAATGTAATAATATACCCATATTGAGGTCAGAATTTGATGCTTAAGCTCATTATGCAAGATGATGTGTATGAGAAGAGAGAGTGATCCTTGACAGATAATAAATACAGGAAAAATATGTCAGTATTTCAGAAGTGTTTCGTATAGAAAATTATATGGTAATATATTACACTTGTTGCATAAAACAAAAAAAAAAGGTGTCTATAAGTTGTAGTGGGAATGTCATTTAGCAGCAGCTCTGGGAGCTAGGGTGCCATGCATGACGCTGACCTCCAGCCAGCACCTTGAAAATCAGCCCAGGAGCCATGGTGGATATGTTTTGAGAGTAGGTTTTTCTCTCCAGATGAAGGATTTAAAGAAACCCGAGTGTTTGTGCAAATGAATAGCACTTTTTTGCTGTTTTCATTTCCTTGAACCCAATTATTATGAGTACTTCTCAGTCTTTGTATCTTCAGCTAACTAGCTTTTCTAAAGACTTCCTTTTTGTTGGCTGTACTCAGCTACTCAGAGAAGTATAGAAGCTTCCATTGCTAATCTCTGTTTTAACATCGTTTATTTGTAGCCCTTCAAAATCTTTCCAGGGATCATTAATACTTAGTTGTGTAGCCACACTGGATTTCAAATCAACAAGCTTTTTGTCTATGGGTGAATGGAAAACATTTGCTTCAGTGTACAGCTGAAGATGTAGAACATTTCCTTGAAGACAGCCTAATACAGAAGTTGGTTTAATCCTACTAAGAGCACTCTTTAGAATAAAACTACAACTTGTTCTGAGGGTGGTATTTATGATCTTAAGGTCTTTTCCAACCCTAACTATTCTATAACTTCACTTGACCAAACCTTTGTTTGCTAATCCTGAAATGTGTTGTGTGTAATTATGAGGGCATGATTTGCTGTAATAACTGATGTGAATACTGTTACTGCATTTAAATAATCAGTATAAAAACATTTGTCTGGGCATCATGAAAACTTTCCGTGTACATCAGACTGGTATAGAAACAAAATCAAGTATTTGATTTACAGAAAGAAAAAAAAAAGTAAACCAGCCAGGCCCTGAGGCAAAGATATGAGAATATTTAGCAGCCCTAGGCCCTGCAGGGGATTATAACAGGGGGGCATAGTCCTTCTTTTCTCCTCTGATCAAGAGCTGCTCTGCATGCATCAGGTCTCCTTTTCAGATAACCTACTTTGCGGGCAGCCAGAGCTCACTCTTCAACCCCTGTGTGCTTCCCAAGGTTATGGATGTGAAGCACCAGGAGAATAAGCTAGATAAAAAGGCTGGATGAGTGACTGTGTGCAACAAGGGGCCATAGAGTGTGAACTGTCTTTCCCAATTCTAAAAATACCTCTGTTATATGTAATCTTCCCTCTGGTACTCATCAGGCCAATATGTATGTATGCTGACCCATTTTACGCAAAACAGATGGTTGATTTCAACAAATATGTTGTTCCAGAACACATTATTTCCTACTGGTTTATGAGCTGAAGGATGCAGTGTCTTCACAGGCAAGCAAAATTTTACTTCTGATGAATGCTCAGCATATCACAGTTTTAAAATGTTGGAGAGCAAAATGAGTTTTTTTTTCCTGTCTCCTGTATTTTCTACAGAAGGCATAATATTTAACATTGTCTGTCTTCAAAACCATCAGCTAGTACCTCCTGAACCTTCCTTACACAACGTTACAGCACATGTTTTTGAAGCCAATCAACTTCTGAAAATGTAGGTAATGACAGTTATGGATGTTCGTACCACAGCAGAGATTTCCACCTCCACTTTCTCAGTTTGGCAGAAGTATTCCCTAATTTGCTTGGTGCACTGAAAGCTGCCTTATCTCTTCTTCAGTCTTATGAAAC
Organism: Melopsittacus undulatus; assembly: GCF_012275295.1. NCBI lineage: Eukaryota > Metazoa > Chordata > Aves > Psittaciformes > Psittaculidae > Melopsittacus > Melopsittacus undulatus. The sequence continues at coordinate 21,200,592 of NC_047534.1, forward strand.
CAATGCCTGTTAAAAAGTAAAGCATGTTATGGGGCTTGAGATTTGGTGATGATAAAGGCCTGTGTTTTCCATTTAGGCAACTGTGGCCACTATTTCTCTGGTACCCAGCATTTCACAAATGCTGTGACCAACAGTAGTGGTGAGAGAAAGACATTTTGTTCCTCATGGGTCCAATCTCATGAGCAACTAGTTACCATCCTGGGAGGTTTTTAGCATGTAGATCTTCTGATTTATATGAGACTGAAAAAATGTATTTATTGCATCTCTGTAGTGGTAACGGCAGCTACAATCCCTGGCTATGTGAAATTGTGCCTTATTTCTACTAGGGATGAAGAATTTAATGAAATTGTTTAGCAGATGAAGCACTATAGAGATCCCTTTAGATAAAATGAATGGCTTTATTTAACGCTGCTCTCCTGAGATGGAAGGGAGAAAGTATATCGAAAGGCATCATGCTTAATCTCATCATTTTCATGTACTAAAAGCTTTTGTGAGTTATTAGGTGAAGCTATTTGAGTGGAAAATGTGGACATAACAGATGAATATTTCAGTCAAGTGTGTTATTTAGTTTTTGAGAGGGCAACATTACTTACGATCCTGACCAGAATGATGGAAGTGCTCAAAAGGGTTAAGCTGAAGCCACTATTATATGAATCACCTACCAAAATCAAACTGCACTGGAAATAGGGGAAATGTGTAGAATGTGAGAATTACTGTTTGCTTACAAATATAAGAATAATCTTATGAGAATGCTTTTCTGTAGCATCAAAGAGCCATTTCAGTGTTAGAGACAAATTGTAACTTCCAGCAGCTGGGTAAACATGACAGAGTACTTGGACATTTTATTTTTTTTTATTTATTTTGGATTTTTTTGAAAGCTACAAATCCACTTTTTGGATTTAGCAAATGTAATATTTCTGCCATTATTCTTGCACCAAGTCTGGCAAGTCATTGCGTCAGTCTAGCACTGTCTGCATCTGCGTCTCCCAGTGGTGATAAATACGAGATGTCGACTAGTGGCAACAGAGGATAAATGTGAGCTGTATAGGAGGACAGTATGAACAAGCCTAGGGCTGAGCTCAGCATATGTAACTCTACACAAGCCCTGTCTGCATGGTGATGGATGCAGTTTATTAAAGCAAGCCATTAGTAGTAGCTGCCATGTTTGATTAATTTAATAACAGACTGAACAAAACATACGGCAGTGTATATGAAGATATGTATTTTGGCAGAGGCTGTATATAGATAAATACTATGGCTTTGACAGTCTGAAATCTGCTAATGCTTTGATAGATTAAAATTATCTGTGGAGGATGAGGAATACATTAGGACTGCTCTTACAGGAGAAACAATGCCAGAACGCGTATAAAGAAGCTGTGACTCATTTCTATTATATTCCATTGTTTCTGATATGCTTTTCTATTGATATGAAATTAAACCTTTATAGGTTCATATATTCCTTTTAGCACAGTCCTTCCCTTCTCTTCCCCTGCCTTTGCAGCATCTGAAGCCTATGCAATAGTAGACAATTTTTCTGTGAGGAATGCAAAGCATAGATGGACCCATTTTTACCTGAATGTGCCAGGAGTCATGTGTATAAAACCAGATTTTATTTAGGATTTAAAACACCAGAAGAATATCTTACCTACCACACCTGATCATGGCTTTCTACTGAAGAGAACTATGAACCTTTTCTTCAGTGCTTCCCTGCTATTTTTTTTAGGATTATTCTGTCTCAATGCTGATACTGTTCTGTGAAAACAATTCTCCTTTCTGCCAACTCTTTTTCTAGCAAAGCACAAGTTGTGGATCTGTTTTTAAGACTCTTAAGCTTTATGCTTAAACCTGTGGTGCATTTGAAGAATATGAGATTATTCTTTTCTTGTTTGAAGCCTCTTCCCCTCTTGCCATATTCCTGAGTGGAGTAAAAGCTCATCTTGTATAAAAATTAATTTTGCTTCATTGATTTTATTTACAGTGGTTTGTTTACTGCATGACATCACTCTAGGACAGCTTAAAAAGTTATCCTAACGTACATGTAGGTTGATGTTAGGTGTGGGAGGTCAGACCTGCAGAGAGGATGGCATGCCTGAAATGCTGCCTTCTTGTTGTGGTTCTGTCACCTATTCCTGTCTGTCCAGTGCTTCATATAACGGATGAGTTTCTTCTTTCCATCTCATGTTTTCTTTGGAATTACTGATTTTTTTTTAGTATTTTACCATTAAATTATTCCAGTTTGTTCACAGTTTAACATGACTGTAATATATGCAAGGCCCAAATCCAAACTGAACAGAGCTGGTAAAAGATAGAGATGGATGGGATGCATCAGTTATATAATTCTTAATAGAATCACAGACTGGTTTGGGTTGGAAGGGACCTTAAAGCTCATCTAGTTCCAACTCCCTGCTATGAGCTGGGACACCCTCCCCTAGACCAGGTTGCTCAACGTATCAGCTCACATGAAGTGGCTATCCTTTTCTAGTTTTATTCTGAGGGAAAAGCTGAATATTGTTGCAAAGATTTCCTGTTTATTTTTAATGAAGATAATGCAGTTTTTGCCCTACATTTTATGGCTCTAGGGAGTAAGAAAAGGATAAACAGCGTAACCAGAGAAGAAGAAAAAAAGTATTTCTGTTGCCTCGGAATTGATCCAAATGAAAATAGGATTTCTGAAATTGCAAGCAGGAAAAGTTGTACTTGATCAGTCTAGGAACTTGAGCCCATATAAGAATTCATAAGGTTTTACATGTGGCCTCCTTTCATAATTCGGTCACTTGTTTTTTTATGTGGTTTCTTTTGTTTGTTTTTTTTTGTGGTTTTTTTTTTTCTTTGTTTGGTTTGGTTGGGGTTTTTTTGGTGAAGAATAGATGGAATTTGCAACTAATGAAAAACTTACGGTGCTTGGTGCTTTCCAACTGGAGAAAATGGAGTTATGCCATGAAGAAACTGAGGTCAAAACTATTTTAACTCATTGGGATGTTAAGGGTAAGGAGCCTTTAAATTATCAAATAAAAACAGTCAAGTGTACAACATTAACAAAAAAATGAGGAATAGGGGAAATAAAAGAAAAGATTAATATGTTCTCTTTTTTGGCCTAACTATTCTCTGAAAAAAAATTACAAAGAAATAACCCCTTCCCCCCTGCCCCTCCCCCGAAAAAAAAAATAAATCTCAGTGTCTGAATTAAAAGGTATATTATGAAAACTCTTCTTACTACTGTCTGTTTATTAAATTAACTGAATTAGAACCTGAATCAGTTTAAAGACTTAATCGAAAACCTCTTAAAATGTATTGGCAACCCTTCAGGACCTGGTTTAATTCTGGAAGCCTCTTCTGTATCCAGGGGTAAACAGGTAGGAGGGGGCAAAAGGCAATAAACAGGGATTTTTGTCATGACCTGGGTGCACAAATAGTAGTTGGTGCACATGAATCCAAATCAGAACGGGCAGTTGAAGTCAACAAAAGCAGTTTTTACCGTCACCAGCTACAGAAAGACACAGATCTGCTCCTCATGGTTTGTGTTGCCTTCTTGAAGTGGGTGGCATGTATACAAGATGAAGGTAAATGAGTGCAAAAGGCATTGTTCAACACATCCTAAAAGTAGATGCTTCTGAGGCAGAGAGCCATCAAAGTGTAGCATTTCAAGGTATTAATCATTCCTGAGGGCACTGATATTATAATTGTAAAAGACTGTGTAGATGCTGGTGCATCCCTAGCTCATACAGAAAAAAAACAGAGGGCCTGATTCAACAAATACTTATTAGTAAGTATGATGCTTATTGATCTGGGAGGAGTGTGGGGGAATGTTCTTATGAATCTGCCTGCTGCAGACACATAGAGCTAGCGTTAGTTTTCAGCTGTTAAATAAAATACGGAGCCTAGGAAGGACAGGTAGCAGTAGTAATACAGGGAAAAATTAATGACCCCCTTGGGATAGAAAGAGAAATAGATTTAACCCTTCTTGTATTTGCATGGAAAGCATACTGGCATTTGTGTCCTGTAGACACTGTTGAAGTCTAAAAGTAATTTTTGACAGTAACCAGGAAGCAGTGTTTAAAATAAAACTTGAATGTGACCTCATTTTTTTCCCATTTCTCTTTTATAGCCACTGAAACTACTCATGGTATAGAAGCAGATTATAGGAAAACATATTGTTGCTTTTAAAGCTGTAAGCACTCTGTAAGATCAGCAAGGCTTGGCACTTTTGATTTTCTGTTTGTGTGTGAAATAAAGCCATCACTGTATGAAGCGTGTATCCAACACAACAAAACAAAGAGTCTAGAAATACAAAATCAAGTCAGAATTGCAAATAACAGTTTGTTTTTTAAAAACTTTTGAAAATATCTGAGTCATCCATGGTTTTGCCTGTCAGATTAATGCCACATGGAGATGTTAATGGTTATTTTGCATTTTCTGTATTTTCTCCAGCTGTTTAATTTGTTTTGTCATTTATTTGGCTTTTGTTATGTTTTTGTTGTGTTTTTGGCTTTTTGTTATGTTTTATTTCTTGTTGCTTCTTTCCAGCTTTATGGCCAACTAAAACATAGTTCAAGTCACTGGCTCAGCAGAGGGCTGGAAGGCAAGTAGAAAGGGCTGAGAGGAGGAAGTCTTGCTGTTGGGCAACAGAATATTTGCCAAGTTGATACATGGAAGCTTCTTCTTCCGTCTGGCCATATGTAATCCCAGCCCTTTTCTTCAGTCTTGGGGAGAGCAGAACTGGAAGCTGAGCCTCATCATCTGTGTTTTTCAGTTCTTGGGTATGCCGCAGTTTTGCTTTTACCAGTGCAATATGCAATGTCTTTCCTACCCTTCTACAATAAAACTTGCTCAGTTCTGATGAGACTAATCTCTTAATGTGAAGGGAAGGGATGGGTACTGCATTTCTGTATGGTTTACTACCAAATGCTTGTGAATAAAGCTTGCAGGTTCAGCCCTCTGGCAGAGGAAGGTACCTGTGCATTTAGATACTACGTTTTCTAGGTGTACAAGGCAAGGTGTATTCAAGAAGACTTTACAGATGGCACTTGTGTTTCATGGAAAATCGTTTGTGATTTATGATGGGGACTTAAAATTAAAAAAACCCTCACACATCTTAATTTAAAATCACCAGATTCATACTGCTTTATTTATGGGGAAGGTTGTTTACTTTCTGAAGCAACCCACTGAAATAGAGTCATGTTGTGGAGGAAAGATGTTTGTGTTTTTTTGCTGCAAGTTTGCCTGCTGTTCTCAGTGTCTGCTAAATTGTGAAATTCAGTTAAATCATTTCAGTCATCTCTTGGCTGCAGGAAATGTGTAACTTGGAGATATAAAGAATCCTGAATTTGTTGAAGAGTTACGTATCAGTCATGTGAATGTTTTTATACAATTTCTGCTGACTTTGTTACAGCCAGATGATGCACTCAGTTTTATAGGGCTTCCAGAGAGATCGATTAATATTCCTTTAAATATTAAAAACAAAGAATGCAAGAGGGTACTGAGGAGTATCTAAAAGAGCAATGAAGCTCCAAGAAATGCTCTTCAAATTTATTTCCTCTTTTCCAACACTGAAATCTTGTTGAAGTCACTCAGTGTATTGGCTTCCATAGACTCATGCAGGAAATGTTCTGAACTGAATAATGAGCTTATTCCCAAGTTCTGTGTGAGAAAATACCAAAATTACCTTGAAAGAACCCACCTCTTATTTTTCTTGGTAAGATTTCTCGGGAATGTTTTTTCAGTTCTGAACAATTGAGTTCTTTACTTTAAAAAGGTTTTTTGGGGGGCGGGGTAGGCTTGAGTGGCTGAGCTAGCTGCAGTTATAAAATGCCAATATACAGTACTATCATTTGCCAGTAAGCTGTTTGGAAAAAAATAATATGTTATAATGTTATAAAAAATTAACATGTTATAATGCCTCAAAATTCAAATATGAGATTGAAATCCTCCCTATTCCTGTTCTTGAGTTGTTCAAATGCTATTTTTATTACAGATGTTGAAGGAGATGAAGCAAAGAGCTATGGGTGTTTGATAATATGTAAGTTATATTTGGAATTTCTATGACAAATATAAATATATGTCTTCTGTATTTTAGATACTCTTTACCATGTGCCTGTTGGGGCCATTACAAAGTGTCCTGTGATAATCTCAGTTTAAGACTATTTGTGCCACCCACCATTTGTCTCTGTCCCAGTGCAGCAGTATGCAACCTCTTAGTTTTGCTTTTGTTTTAAGTCATAGTGGTACTCCGAGCATACGTCAATCCCACAGATATTTGCACCAGCACAATTGGTGATGTGGACGGCTAGTCAAAACCAAGCAGGTTTTTTTAGGCCATTGAGCCTTTTTAGCTACCCAACAGTTTGTGGTAGGAAACAACAATCTGAAGGAACTAACTACCTCATAATTACCTTAATCATTGATAATAGTTACGCTTGCATTTGAACTTGAGGCCAATTTTGTTTAATATCTTTGTCAATGATCTGGACAAGGGGATCAAACGCACCCTCCCTAAGTTTGCAAATGACAGTAAGTTGAGCAGGACTGCTGATCTGCCTGAGGGTAGGAAGTGTCTGCAGAGGAATCTGCACAGGCTGGGTTGATGGGTCTAGGCCAATTGCATGAGGTTCAACAAGACAAAATGACAGGTCCTGCACCTCCGTAGCAACAACCTATGCAAAGCTCCAGTCTTAGGGAAGAGCGCCTGGAAAGCTGCTTGACAGAAAAGGACCTGGGGTGTGGGTCAAGAGAAAACAACCTCAAGTTTTTCCAGGGAAATATCTCTTCAACAAAAGGATTGTCACGCACTGGAACAGGCTGCTCAGGAAAGTGGTGGAGTCACTGTCCCTGGATCTATTTAAAAGACATGTACATGTGGCAGTTAGGGATATGGTCTAGTGGTGTACTTGGCAGTGCTGGCTTAAAGGGTGGACTCAATGATCTTAAAGGTCTTTTCCAACCTAAACAACTCTGATTCTATTATTTCATTCAAAATGAAGCCCATGCCATGTATAAATCCCACTTGAGGGGCAAACATAGGTCTTGAGCAGTTAAGAGCCTTCTGCTTGCCTCCTATGTCTGGAGAAACCACAGCATTGGCAGCAGCTAAAAGAGATGGTTCACATATGGCAGTAAATCAACAATGATTTTGTCAGTAACCTTTTGAGAAAATATTACAGGACAAAAGCTTATCATTTCACTAAATGGCATCACACAAATATCCACTATTCATTCATTACATAGGCCTACCAGCTGGTCTTGGAGGACTGCAGCATAATTTAGTGTGATCTGTAGACAACAGATTCTTTTCTTTTGGTGGGCTGGATAATAATAAAATGGGAAAAATCTCCTTTCATCGTAAGCATACATTCAGAGCCATCCATGTAAAAAGTATTGTATATATATGGAAAATATTAAATCATAAGCACTCTGTGGAAGTATATGATTGTTAAACAGTGAATCTGAAATGTGAACTTCTGGTAACTTTTCCCTTAAATACTGAGAATATTTTTCCTCTTTTGTTCTTGTTTCCCAAGTGGTGAATTTTTTGATGCTTCCATGAATTTTAGATGAAGTCTACTTAAGTGGTGGACAGGTGTAACTTATCAGGAGACAAATGGGGAATAGCACAATCATTAATCACAAAGCAGAAGCCCTGGGCATGGAGTCAAAGTGCATTGTCTGCCAAACAGTTTTCCACAGATTACTTGATAACGATATTAAGATTGATCACACAGTACTGATCTTTTAGGCGATGTGAGCTGACCTACTTTTAAACAGGGTTAATTTGCAATTTCTCTGTAGCAAATAGAGATGTTGGCTTGTGTAATATAGTTTGCTAATAAGATTCCAAACATGCACAACCTTAACCCTGTTTAGGAAGAAAGTATGATCAATTCACTTTGTCAGTCCTCTTTTCTATAGGGAACAAATATTTTTGCAGAGAAGCTTTCAGACATTATTGTTCACTATATATTTCTTCAGTGTAGTAATGAAAAAGGTGTGAAGACCCATTACAGTAAACAACATGCTATAGAACTATACAGGCTCCAACCCATTCCCCAGTCTCAACAGGCGAAAAAGGGTTCATCAGGGCAACTAGAGCCTGTTGATGTACATGGAGGTCTACTGTAAAGCTGTCTAGCTTATCCGTATGTGGTTCCTTGGAAAGACAGAAAGATGGGTGTTGTCTTCTCACTAACAGTAAGCAGACATCCTCTCTTGCCAAATTGTGAATACCCTGTTACAGTGCATGGTGGGCTGTAAAAATTAACTGTTGGCAAAGCAGCACACGTTCTCAAAAATGAATTACTGAAATATCTGAACAATTTTAACACATGCTAAATTACAGAATGATTTGGTTTGAAAGGGGCCATCTAGTTCCAACCTGGCCTTGAGCACTTCCAGGGATGGGGAAGCCACAACATCTCTGGGCAACATGTGCCAGGGCCTCACCACCCTCACAGGGAAGAACTTCTTCCTTATACTTAATATCAATCTCCCCTCTGTCAGGTAAAAGCCATTTCCCCTTGTCCTGTCACTACAGGCCCTTGTCAAAAGCCCCTCTCTAGTTTTATTGTCAGCCCCTTTAGGCACTGGAAGCTGCTCCAAGGTCTCCCCAGAGCCTTCTTTTCTCCAGGCTGAATGAGCCCAGCTCTCTCAGCCTGTCTCCACTGCAGAGGTGCTTCAGCCTCACATCATCTTCATGGTGTCCTGTGGACTCACCCCAACAGGTCTCTGCCTCTCCTGTGTTAGAGGCCCGAAAGCTGGATGCAGCACTGCAGGGTGGGAGCCTCACCAGAGCAGAGTGGAGGAGAAGAATCCCCTCCCTTGATCATGCTGCTGGGAATGCAGACCAGGATACAGATGGTTTCTTGGCTGCAGAAGCACACTGCTGGGTCATGGTGAGCTTCTTGTCAGTCAACACCAAGTCCTCCTCCTTAGGGCTGACCTCAATCCATTCTCCACCCAGCCTGTATTTGTGCTTGGGATTGCACTGACCCTGGTGCAGGACCTTGCACTTGGTCTTGTTGAGCTCCATGAAACTCGCATGGTGCCACCTCCCCAGCCTGTCCAGGCCCCTCTGGATCCCATCCTTTCCCTCCAGCCTGCCAACCACACCATAGAGCTTGGCTGACTTGCTCAGGCTGCACTCAATCCCACTGTTCATGTCACTGACAAAGATCAAAATCAGAAACGTATATGGAAAATTTTAGATTAAAGACTCAAAGTATATTAGATGATTAAAACCTAGATTTTTAAGAAGGAAAGTGTTAATCAGAAGATGCTGATATTAACTTATGGTAGTCATAGCAACCTAGTTGTTTCTTTTCTAACATTCTGGTCTTTTGGTATTTGAGGGGAGGGAAGAGGGAACAGGTTTTGTTGTATCACAAGCAAAGTTTTCTCTGCTGAGATTGTGCTTTGTTCTAGCTTTTCTGCAGTCAAATCACGCAATATCCAATTACTTTAACAAAATCATTTCATGCCAGGAGGAGTAGCTCAGGGAAGGCAATAGACCTAAAGGAGCAGTTTGAAAACTGGGAGTTGAGCAATCATTTCCCTGCTGTTATTTATAATTCTGAGGGGCCTGGCTCTCTCAAAACATTCAGTCAGAGACTTCAGATTCCTAAACTGTTGCTGTATGTGTGTTCTGTGGACCATGTAAAGCACAAGTATGATATTGCTGATGAGTTTAACAACTAGAGTTCTTTTTTATCTTTGCAAAGTGATTTTCCTTCAAAATGCTATAATACTTAAGAGAGAAATCTTGCTCTCAAGAGATAGTGATTTTAGAGCATGAGTCTGTGCCGAGTTGGACCTATGTTCAGTAGATGTCTGAAGATTTGACTGACTTCCTGGAGCCCCTTCAGGTTGCAACAGCCCATTGTCTTTTACAGGCACTGTCGTCAGTAGGTGCTCGGCGGGTCTGGATTTGTGCCGACGAGGCTGACAGCATTTCACAGCAAGTCTAGCTTTGTAGCTCTCCTAACTTCAAAAGCGCTGTTTTGGTCTGTGGGAAACTCTGCTTGCCCCTGTGCCATTACCCTGCTCCCTCGCCCAGCTCTGCGCCTGAGCTGATTTGCTGGAGTGACTTGGGAAGACCGAAGCTCCCTGGGTTACAAACCTGCTCTCATGCTGCCATCTGCAGACCTGGCCTGGATGTAGCAGCTGTGGGTTTTCTTTCCGCGTGTTTCTTTTGGAAATAGCTTCAAGCAGTTAATTGAAGGCTCTAAGGAAATCAATTAAAACTATTTTTCCTGCAATTAATGAAACAAAACTAAACAGCCTCTGCCCCGGTTAGAGGTGTGTGCTCTGTACAGTCAGCTCTGATTTCTTTTTCTGTAATTTTTCATTTTAATTCTAAGTAGAAAACAAAAAGATCACTGCAGCAGGACAGAAACAACCAAGTTGTCCCCAGTTAGCCTGGTTTTGGTCACCATAGAAAGTAAAAGCTCCAAAAAAAATGCATCCAGAGATAGCTATTTCAGTAAGGCAAACTATTAATTGTGACTGTCTTAAGCACATTAAACAAACATATAGAAGATAGACATAACTAGCTCCAGGTATGCTTTTTTTTTTATATTGCTTTAGAATAAATGCTACACATCAGCTTCTAGCAAGACAAAAAAGGGTAAGCCAATTGCCCGTGTGTGCTGTTAGCCCTGTGCTCAGAGAGGCTGTCTGGAAGTACAGCTCTGCTAACAAACTGCTCCTCCAACAACTGTTCCCTTCTTGGAATGCTGCAGGTAGGATGTTCTGTTAAGCCAGTGCATAAATGGTCCAAATATAAACTGAAAAGAGAAACCTCAGTGAGAAATCTAACATTTCAAAGGAATGTTAAAATGTTGTTAATGTTAAAATGTTCAATTTGAGTTGGCTGTCATTTATATTTTACATTTTAAATTCTAAAAAGAATAAAATCTATTTTTAATAGTTTATAAAATAATGTTAGGTCTATTCTTCATGTATTCTGTATTCTAATTGACAGTGTAAAATTCATACCTTAAGTAGTAGAGCAGCACCTACTGTATATGAGAATGTTTGGTTGCTGTTACTTGAAATAATATGCCTACCTGTTGCTTTTATTGATAATTGGTGTTTTGATCTTTTTTTTCTCACTGGCAAAAATAGACAAAATACTATCAATAATATTTCTTTTTTAATAAAGAATTTGAAACATTCTGCTTTGTTAGGTGACTCACTCTAAAAACATTTCCCAAATTACATCAAAATAGAGATGAGCCCTGTTTTTTTAACCTGTAAAACTGTTTTGATGTAAGAATGTACTTTAATGTGAAAAAAAGGAGAAAAAGATGTAGTCAGCTGCCCATTACACCTAAATCAGCCAAGTAGAGGCTGGGGCTGCTTTTCTGTGCCCAGGCACAGAAGTCAGATAAGTCAGATTCCTTAACAGTTCTAAACCAGTTTCACCCCCAAAGTGACTATTTTTATGTAGTAGTGGTGAATAAAACAATCCCACCACAACTGCAGCGGGTGCTTTTCTGTCTCACCCATGAAGAAACAAGGCAGCAAATAATTGCTTTGGAGCCACACCAGCCTCACAACCCCATGTATAATTCTAACCTTGGCTTCAGCCAGGTGACATCCTGCAGGGAGGCCCAGCTACAGCCCCAGGGCTGCCAGCCCCTGTGCCCCAGCAGAAGTACTTGAGGAGGCTGGCTTTAAACCTCATCTCCTTTCACCCTCCCTTGCCAGAGTGTTTGAAGCCCTAGGTTCCTGCCTCCTAGCTGGGTGGTTTAGTGCTGGGCTGTAGGATTTCTGCAGTGGAGCTGCTTGTGAAGATTCATAAATACCCTTTTTCTCTAGGGGACAGTATGAATGCCTCACTAGAAAACCAGTCCATGGATGTTGTGGCTTCATGTGCAGAAAACAGATTGCTAGCTCGTTTCACTACATCCTTCTCGCCACCTTCCCATTCAGTCTGTACACACTGCACTTTTGCAGCTAACTGAAAAAGGGTGGAACAAGATTCATGTCTGCCTGCAAGGTACCAGGCATGTCTATAGTGGAAAGGCTCTTGGTGTTAGCAGTGTTGAGTTTGCAGCTAGAGATAAAAATGCTGACTTAGACCCTGTGCAGATCAGTATATCCAATCAGTGATACTGTGGGTATAGATTCTACTGCTCAGCTGGGATTTTATTTCTTTTCAAAGGGCAGTTGTCTGTATTAGCTTCCAGTGCCATCTAGTGGGCTCTGGTTTTATTTCTCTAGTAGGTAGGGTTCCAGTAACATATTTCAAGCCTGTATATGTGCATACATTAATATCAGTATTCCTTTCTGTACACCCCCGTGTTCTTCAGAAGTGATCCATTTATAAATATTTATGCTCACTTCCTCCGTTTAAGGTAGATGTAAACTAGAAGTTGAAACAAGCCATAGAAAAGCAGAACTGTATGTTTGCAAGTAGATTGTATGACAAATGTCTTTAATGGAGACTTCTGAGAAAGACCTTCTAAGTAACTTAGCTGCTTGTTTGCACTTGGAAGTACTGTTCCTATAGTTGTGCATTCTGTTCTCTGTTTATCTTTTTATGTAAGTGGTATAAAAGTTCTCCTCTGCCATTGATAACATTTTATGCATTTTGAACTCATGATGTACACAATTTTCATATTTTTAAATTGTAATCTAGACCTTTCCTTTCCTTTCCTTTCCTTTCCTTTCCTTTCCTTTCCTTTCCTTTCCTTTCCTTTCCTTTCCTTTCCTTTCCTTTCCTTTCCTTTCCTTTCCTTTCCTTTCCTTTCCTTTCCTTTCCTTTCCTTTCCTTTCCTTTCCTTTCCTTTCTTTCCCTTTTCTAGATGCTGGTTTGGTTCCCTCGTTGCTCAGGTGGGCTTGAGTGTTTTGTAAGTAAAAAAACATTTTTGCTGTTTCTAACTTCTGTTGATAACACATTGTGGAAAAGTAAAGCGTAAAACCTGGAGGTTCAGGATAAAGTGTGGGATTTGTTGTTTACTTTTTTCTTTTTTTTTTTTTTTTTCAGCTGTTGGCCCAAATTCCTTGGTTCCAGGCTTATATTAATACAACAAAAGTATAAATCCTAACTCTAACCCTGGTAGTCCTGTCTGGGGAGGTTACTTAAGGAGGCTTTATGGGTGTGCCACTGGATACTCCTATACATTGTCCTCACTCTACCTCCCCAGGAGTTGGATGATGGTTTTGGGACCCCTAGTTCTGTTGATCTGAGCCGCAAGCTGTTCAGATGCAGGATTGAGCCACTGGCTCTCCACAGGTGTGCTCACCCCTTCTCCAGAATGGATCAGGACTACAAGGAAGTCAGCGCTGGGACTTTTCTGTCTGCTAACCCTAACCTTGCTGCTAATCCTGTCCAGTATAGTTTTACAGGCAGTATTAGCAGAGCAGCTGTGGCTGAGGTACTGATGCTCTCTGTACTGATTCAGTCACACCATCTTCTCTTCTCCATGCTGGCCCCAGCCACTACAGGCACAAGGAGGAATGACTTTTTTGCAGCATAATCTAAGTCTTCAGGTGGGAGAGACAGCATTGCTTGAAAGGATTCTGTGATCCAGTCATGTGTCCTGTTTGCTCTCTTTGTCTTCATATGCATATGTGCTCACTCTTCTTTTTTTTTTTTCTGGTCCAGACACAAGGCAGTGTAAGTGCAGCTTACATGTCTTTCCATGTCTGGGCCTTCCATGGATGAATGTCTGAGGCCCTTGGTTATTTCTAGTGTGAATGGATGAGCACTAGGAGTGCAACTGTCCTCTGTGTCTGGGGATTCATTGTTCTGCCCGTTGTGCTTAAACCCAGAATTTCTGATACACCCTAAAAGGCAGGTGTTTTACCATGCCTGTGGCCTCTCCCTGCAGAGCATCATCTTGTGGCATGTTCAAGCTTCACAAAGAATCTGGTGAGTTGGCACTATGGTGATTGGGATGCCCTTGGGGCTGAGCCCATGAAGTGCACTGAGGCACAATGCAAGGGTTATGCAGGGCTTTTGGGCCTTTCAGAGGCAGAAAGTGCTTTTCCAGATGCTGCCATACACTCCTGAGAGAGTCCTTAAGAGACATTAGCCTGAGCTGCTCTCTGTGCCTGCAATGCTGCTGCTGGTTCAAATGGTGTAGTGAGAGGGGTGATGGGAAATGTTCGTGGTGTTTGGAAACAACCTTTGATCTTTCTTTGAAACTTACATCAAATGTATATTTTAAAAGACCTATTCCAAAATAACTCGCCATTTGCTAATTAAAAGGAAGCAAATTGGTAGTTAAGAGTGGCTTCATCTTCACTTGTGCTAATGTGACAGGTAAGGAGAAAGTGAGGACTTTCCTGCCTCTGTGTTTGCAAGTTTATTTCTGAAGGTGGAGTACATGATGTTCGCTAGGACTTTCTCAAAGAAGATAAGAACTCAGAGCTCCAAGTGCTGGCATTTTAGATTCATTAAGCTACTATCTAGACCACATGTGAAAACTGTCATTGCCTACTGAGCAGTTAATGTGCCCATCAGTCAGGGCACAAACTGTTTTGTCTTTCGGAAACCAGAGGAGACAGAACTCAGTATCATTCAGGTGATCTGTAATTGCTTTGTTTTGCACAACACTGCATGAAGTGACTGAGTCTCAAAGTTGAAAGTGTTGCAATAAACATCTTAAATGGGTTTGGATGTGAAGCAAAGTACACTAAGTGCCTGGAACACGGCAGCAAGAGATTTTTAAGCACATTTCTATTTCCTGGTAAATTGAAATTTAGTAGTTAGTTGAAGTGCTTAGTAGTTGAAGTTAGTATACTGCTTCCTAAATGGAAAAAACATGAAAAAATGGTGTATGCACTCTGTACCAAAAGATATATTTATACACACATATTTTCACTATAGTTTGCTTTGCAGTTAAACACGTAGTCATGTGATGATATGTTGTGGTATTATTAACTATATCAGAAATGGAAATGATAGCTGCCAAATGAACTGCAATGATAGGCTTCAGATTTTAGCTGAGCTGTGCATATTTTCAGGGATTTGCTATTTTTTCTCATCCCAGAATCAGTATCTGTGGCCCTGAGAACTGCAGGTACCTCTTAAAGGAGAGTTAAATGATATAATCATATTACAAATCATGCTTGAAGACCTACTCTGTCTTTTTGCCATGCTGGTTATGGTTTAGGTGTGTTGGCCATGAGAAGAAGAGCATCCCCAGTTGGGGCAGGCAGGCTGTTAAGCAGGTCCCAAGCAGTAACTTGGATGTCTGGCGTTTATAGAGGCTGTATGGTCACTGTGCTGATTTAGGTGCTCTGTGACCTCTTATGGGGAAAACTGGTCTGTACTTTTCTGCGTAATTATCAGTGGCATGCTTGCACTCACAGTGTGCCTGAACAGTCTACTGGTAGCACAAAGTCAATTGAAAGTTTCACAAAATCTCAGACTTTTCAAAAGCTCATTTTTTAACTATTTCTCCATTCACAAGGCTTTAAAATATGTTGTTTTAAATAGTTTTGCTTTTATTAAAAAACATCAACAACAGCAACAAAATCCGCATGAGAGTTATACAGGGTAATTTGAGTAATGATCCCGTTACTCAGTGATTTTTAAAGAACAAAATATCTGACAAAAACTGTGATACAAATCACTTCCAAGAGGAAAGAATGAGTGGCTCTAGTGAAATCCAGCTTACTTCTGATATCCTGTTAGATTGAAACAACAGTGAAATGGAAATAAGAACATGACTTCTTATATTGATAAGTGTATGGGGGTTTTGGTGTTACATAATCATATTGGTTGAACAGAATCTCATACAAGAATAAAATTCATAGTAAAGATGTCTTTATTCCAAAATAACAATAATAATGTGTTAGCCAGACAGCTACAAAACATCTACACAAGACTTTGGTAAGAAATGGTCATGGTAGCTTTTTCATAATTCCACAGCAAACAAAAATAAGGAAGGAAATCTAAAAATGCAAACAAAATTTTGTTCGAATCGTATGCTGCACACAGAATCCTACTGCACTGGTGTTAAGCCCCTAACTTTTACTTTTTACTATGTGTAAAGCCTCTACAGTTTGTATGTTAGGGAAAAAAACCCACAATGTATGCACAATGCTAAGATCTGAATGTTGAGGTCTACAAAACTGGAATGACACCTGTGCTTTCAGTTCAGCAGGATTATTTGCAACGTAGGAGAGATAACAGTTCTTATTTTTATTGACTGATAATCAGTGGCTATTACACTACTAGAAAGTTTACAGTAACAATGCAATACTTTTAGAGATTGTGTATCGGAGCTTCTTTTCTGAATAGAAAATCAACCTCTTATTTTTTTTTTTCTTCATTTATTTTTATTTGTGTGTTTTTTTTTTACAAAATGTAACAAGCTTAAATATTGTATCAAGTTATGGGAAGGATAAGTGGTTTGTAAAATGTTTCAGCAGGAAAACAGTGTGAAAAGCTGAACCCAAGCAGGAAGGATCCTACATTTCTGAGCCAGTGCAATCTATGGTGTCATTGCATGTATTAACAAGGTGTGGAGGGGAAAATCCAACATTCATTACTCTAATAAGCCTAAGAGAAATGACTGGAAATCACACTGGGCAGCCTCCTAACAAAAAATATACAGAGAATCAAATTAGTAAGGACCACAGTGAAAGGGATGCCAGGTTGTTTTAATGCACAGTTTTGTGGCACGTTTGGGAAGATGTGTATTTCCTACATACCTAAAGGTGTATTTGGACTATGTAGCCTTTGGCAATGGGAGTAATTAAAAACCAAAATAGGTTAATGAAATGGAGCAAATATGAACATGAAAATACAGTGTTGTTTTTAATTGATTATTTGCAGAAACAGGTGTGATTTTGCAAGATTAACTTGAACAAGTGGTAAGGGTTGATGAGATAAATATAGTCTGTAAACTCACATAATTTTTTTT
Source organism: Melopsittacus undulatus (assembly GCF_012275295.1). Classification (NCBI taxonomy): domain Eukaryota; kingdom Metazoa; phylum Chordata; class Aves; order Psittaciformes; family Psittaculidae; genus Melopsittacus; species Melopsittacus undulatus. The sequence goes on from NC_047534.1 coordinate 21,217,463, forward strand.
CCATTCAGGACAAACTGTTCTCCTATGCTCCCCCGGCCCCAAGCTTTCACAGACCCAAGCATACAAAACCCACACTGTCACAGCCTCTGTCAGACTCAGGAAGAGCGGCTCACAAAGGCAGGTGGTGTGGCGGTCTTGACTGCTCATGTATGTTTGTCCTGGCTGAGTGCCTGGCAGGATTCACTGTAGCCCTTCCCTGCAGACATCTGATTCTTCATCTAGAAATATATTCAGCTGGTCACTACCCCGGTATCTGTATCATTCCACTGGGGCTTTTTGTTGGAGGGTTACTTCTTTTTATTTTAGTCATAAAAGGGTAATGTGCAAGGTAAGGTCATTACCTAGGCCCAGTCTTGCTGCTACACTGTAATGACAGTGCTGTAGAGACATAAACTGCAGAATTTTCCAACAGGCACAAGGAGGCAAACTATCTGAATTATATTATTAAAGGAGCCAAGCTGTGCAAAATGGGGAGCTGTTTGGTTTCTGCATCAAATCTTGTATTATTTTTTCCCTCCTGGTTTGGTTCACTATGGGCCTGCAGCTGTTTCATTTGGCAGTGGCAGGAGAGACTTAACACTGTGGTTGGTTCCATTATTTCCCCAGCCCTCCCTTCATTCCAGGCCTGAAAAAGAGCATTAAAATACCTTGAGGGAGTGGGATGCAACAACTGTGGAAGTTCTGAGAATGCCTTGTAGTGTTCAGTGAAGAAATGATGATGAAAAGCCTACAGTGTCATGCAGCCAGCCCATCTAGCCCACTTGGGTACAGGGAGGTAATGAGAGGATTCCCAGGGTAGTAATGGTGCAGATGAACAGCCTCAGTGGGTTGTGGTTCACATCAAATGTGGGCACTCAAAACCCTGGGTGCCAGGTTCTCAGGATTGTGACCAAGTGTTAAGGAAGTGAGTAAATTATTTAAGGCTGGTTTAAAGAGACTATAAAGTAAATTTTTCTCCATTAATTTCTCTCAAGCTTAAGTGTCAACATGAACAGTCTTTATTTTCAGTGCATTGTTATTACTTATGTAGAGACATAGACTTTATGCTGCCTTTCCTGGACCAAAAGATAACCCATCACCTTCACCTTTCATCTTTGTTCTTATACTGTTAAACTTCTAGGACAGTGCTATATTCCAATAGCAAGTGAAGCCCAAGGTCTTGCTGGTCCTACACCTGTTGCGTGTAGGAATAAGAGCTAAACTCTGCAAGAGATGGTGTGAAATAGCAATTAGAATGCTGAGGAGTTATTTTCTAATCTCGGGCAGTTTGTTAATCACTCAAGTGGTCAGGGAAGACATTTATCCTGGCTGGTATATCCACAAATGAGAAATTCTCATAAATTTAGTAAATTTTAGATCCTCCTAAAAAAACAACATAAATGAGACAGCTGTACATATATTCTTGTTTCAATCTGTAATTAATATGTTAAGAAGCTGTCATTATTTTATTTCAGAGGCTCCCTTCCCTTTGTTTGTTATAAGGGATGCATGAGAACCTGGCTCACCTTTTCTCTACTATTTTTATTGTTTTATAAACCTCTTTCTCTTTTTGCCTGTGATTAACACCCTGATGAAGCTGAATCTAATTTTTAGTGTCTCATGTGGAAGTCTTTCTATGACGCAGCTGTTGCAGCTCTGTGTTTGGACCAATTTCTAGTAGTTCTGTATCCATTTTGAGAGGCAGTGGATAGACCCAATATAAGAGTATGGAATCAAAATATATTCTGACATTCACAAGTTTTCTGTGTGCTGTTTTGGCTGTGTAGTGGGCTGGCACCATTATTGAGCTGCACAAATTATTTCCTTTTTAAGATTTAAAGAAACTAAGACCATTTTGCATGGACCATAGCATCCATGTGAAGAAAAGTATACAGGATAATTACTATAGCTTGACCCAATAGTGTAAAACGATAAACATGCACCTTCAATAGTATTGAACCAGCATCACTGAAATGACTCCTTGGCATAGTTGTGGAATCACGTAGGCACTGCTTTGGATTTTCAAAATCTAATTGAGAGAGAAATCCTCCCACATATGAAACATGTCACTTTAACTTAGTAATGTTAGTATGCATGCATCCCATGTCTTTACAAGTAATGTTTCTATATGGCTATTCCATGTTCACAGATATGTCTGTATTTTAGTTAAATAACTCATAATGACTTACTATTTTTATGCATTAAGGACTGGCTGGAGTATCAAAGATTTACTCTCAGCATAAACTTGTAAGGAAATATTTATAAAATATATTTCTTGCACCAGCAAGACTAAAAAGCAAACCACACTGAAAAAAAAAACCAAACTAATATACACTTTATATTTTTGTTGTTGTTGCTTTAAAAACCAAACCAAGGTTGACTTTCCATTTAGCTCAGAGTGCATCTCTTGGAAGCCTTGTGTTTTGTTAACAAGGATGAACATTACATGCTCTTAGCTCCTTTTTGTCTTTACAGCTAGTAAACTGAGTACTTTTGGACCTCTTCTTTACCATCATGTAGCGTTCCTGAATTCCACCTCCACAGAGTGTAGAACATTCTGTCCAAGCAGTCCATGGCTTCAGCCTACAAACTGAAAAAAGTCATTTGAATAAGTTTTTAGTATTTCAGTCTAACCTACCTATCTCAGTGTAAGTGTGCACACTTACAGCTTTTGAATTGAAGAGAGCATAGAGCCTAGTTCTTACAGTAGGAAGTAAGAAACCCCAGTTAAGTGTACTCAAGGTGCATTTGTCAAACACTGAAAAACGCTTTGCTTTGTTGCTAAAACTTTCCGTAGACTGAAATGCATGAACTGGAGCTGCTCACAAACTCCTGTCATGCAGAAAAGGAAAACAGACATAAGCATACTGAAAAATGGTTTCACACTCACCTGGATATTGCTCACTATCTAAATTTTTTTTTGCTTGTTCACTTCTCCTTTTCTCCCGGGCCTCTTTCCAGCGCCTTTTTTCCATACCTGAGCCTCTCAGGCATTTCCTGACTCGACATTTTGTACGTTGGACAGTTTCTGGGCATGCTGTTCCTCCAAACTGTGGTTCTATTTTAATCATTCTTGTTCTGATCATATGGCCCTTTCCACATGAGGTATTGCATTCAGACCACTGGGACCACTCTGTTAGTTCACAGTCAATGGCTGTAAAGAATGAGAAATGTTACATGAAAGCTGTGAGATCTAAACATAAGGTCAAGATGAAACACACAGATGTGCCTAATGAGTTTTTGCACTCTGAACACAGGAAAGCAGCTTAAGCCTCCAGTCTTTTCAGCAAACGTTGTGAGGGTACATGTCAAAATTTTTGGAGTCCTTTTCTAGTCAGAATTACTATTTGACACTTTCCTCAATTTCTTTTTCAAGAGTGGTGCTGGCAGATCACTAAAATTACCAAGAAAGTATAAATAATTCTTCTCTTGTGCTTTCTTCAATTCTCTCACCCATATGCCTGTTTTATAATGAAAAGCTGTTAAAAACTGAGTTATATTCACAAAGAATCTGATGTCTCTGAGGTGTAAACCTTGCTTTACTGGCAGTGTTATGCAATAAGTAAGATTTGCTAACAGCTTTAAAAGTTTTTGTCTTTCAGCACTACTTAAAAATTACAGCCCCAGTGAATAATAATGAAAATTATATTTCACATAATTTAAGAAAATCTGAATTAACAAATTAACTAATACTTTCTGTGAAAAATAATGTAATTTGTTTATAAAGCTTCATAAACCAGCTGGCAACAGGACACTAAAAGCAATCATATCTTACTTGTTCAGCAGCACTTTGGGCGCTTCACAAGACCGCAAAATAACTAAAAATTTGGACCACTCAAAAAGGGAGCAGATTTCAGCGAGTAAGGAAAAAAAAAACAAACCAGTGAAGTTGTTTCCACAGCACCCAGTGGCTTATATGTATTCCTGCTTACAAAGGGATACATAGATCAGTAAAAATCTATACCGTTCAGAGATGTATCAAAGATGGAGCGAGCCTCTTTTGTGCTCTTTGTGTGAGCTAAAAGAACGACAGAGATGTTTTTAGTTCTTCTTTGCTCCCTTCCTAGAACACACACTGCATTTGAGTAAAAGAGAGGTTTTATAATTCTGACTTATTTACTATTGAGAAGTGCACAGACTGTTGCCTGAAGTTTGAAGTGTGTTAAATATGCAGAAACAGTATGCCCAAAGCAATATTGGTTATCAGCATAAGGTTCAGTAAGGCAAGCTGAAATTATGGTCATATTCTAGCATTCAGTAAATGAAAATCCATACTACTACTACTACTACTAAAAATCTATAGTTGCTATCCTACCTATGAGGAGATGCTAAAAACTGGTGATAGAGTTTTGACCCATAGACTTTGCCATTCATAATCAACCTTCTCTCTCCAGAGAGTTTCTCACACTTACGGCATTCAGGCAGCATGCACTTTTCTGCTTGTTCTAGCTCCTCATTGCAGTCTCCCAGCTCAGCAGCAGATTTCAGCATCCTTTGCCGGGTTCGCATGCCCTTCCCACATGTTACACTGCAGTCACTCCATTCAGACCAAGGTGAGAGTAGACAGGGGATGGTATCTGATATGAAAATAAAAAGGTAATGAATTTTTATTGTACATAAATTATGAAGCTACACATTTTGGAAATAATACAGGTGGAAAATGTACTGCTTTATCTGTCATCAACCAATTATACTTTGCTGTATACATTTGGAGAAAATGAATCACAAGCTGAATGATGTTGCTAGAGATGCTCAGAAAACACTATATTAAATTGAAAGCTTTGCCTCATTTTAATACCTTTTATTTTCTGTCTTTCTCTATAACCTATTTATATCTGCAGAATCCCAGTGCTCCTGGGAAATAAATAGTTTAAGAAGGTATGTTTCAATCATGACTCCTATAAAAAGATGTGGATTGTTGAAGTGGACAGACTGAAGTTGATATAGTCTAAAATGTGATAATTCCACATTTTGTCTACCAAAAATCTTTTAAAATTTAATTATTTGTCTTTCATGAAAATCTTAACATTTCTTGACATTTAGACAATATGAATCATAGAATCATAGAATACTTAGGGTTGGAAAGGACCTTAAGATCATCTAGTTCAATAATCACAGTGAGAATGAGACTGGCTGACCACATGAAAGGAGCACTTCTATTTCTGAACTGTTTATGGGCTAAAAGGAGAGGGCACTGTATTATTATAGCCTTATGATTAAATATACCTCATATTCAATAAATCAGTTGCTTAGGTATGGCTTGCTAATATGCACATTGCTGTCTGGGTAATACACTAACAGGATACTACTGAATATTTTTTCTCAACATTCTCAGCCTGCTGGTGAAACTGGTACTTAATGCACATTCCTTAGGGGAGCTAATTTTAAGAAGAACAAGAAAAAGTAGCATTGCTTCTTGTTTAGGTATACTATCTGTGTGATGGAGGAACACGTCAGAAATTATGCCTATCTTTATAGCAGAGAAGAGAAACTCATGGACACTTACGGCATTCAGGCATCATGCATTTCTCTGCCTCTGTAGTCTCTGCCTTGCACATGGATCCATCAGCAGGAGTCATCTTGATCATTCTGTGTCGTCTCTTCATCCCTGTGCCACAGCTAGCACTGCATTCATCCCACTCTCCCCATTCAGTGACAAGGCAGCTGCTAGGGGCTATTCAAAATGGACAGAAAAAATCTTTCACTAATAGAGTTCGTATAAAAACATTGTTTGGGCAGTATTCCTGCTATTGGCTGGGTTTTACAAAGCTAAATAAAATACTTACAACATTCCTCATTTACAATACATTTCTCAGTCTCTTCAGTAGGCACTTTACACATAGAGCCATCTTCAGGGAATTGTTTTACATATCTCTCTCTAGATCGCGTTCCCATTCCACAGGAAACACTACAGGGGGACCATGTAATCCAGTCAGACATCATGCAAGTGGAACCATCTAAAACACAGAGAACCATTTCAATAGCTAATATTAACAGAACTGCTGATAAATCTGTAGCTGCCTGTTTGTGTGCAATGTCACTTTTATGCTGCCTCACACATTCTGTGCTTCCTTGACTGCTTACTTTACTTCTTTCCTTTTTACTTCTGTGTGCTTTGTGCACCAACTAAGATGTATTCTTTTGTTTTCAGTTTGTATTCTTTGGCAATTAGTCCTCTTTGCTATAGCCTGAGTCACACTGCAGCAACCAATAGCTTTAAGAACTTTAAGGGAAGAGCAAACCTTACAAGAGGTTCTCCACTCTTTCCTCTTTATTACCTTCATCACTGCAGCCTGGACCCATGCATGGCTGAAAATCTTGGGTATCTGGGCAGGGCACACTGAGGTCCAGCTGAGCTTTGAGCATTCTCTGCCTCATCCTCTTTCCTTTTTCACAGGTAGAAGAACTGCAAGCTGACCATGGGGACCAGTTTGAATATATGCAGGTCTCAGGGGTATCATCTAAAAAGTAAGAAAAGGCAGTGAATGTTAAAAATAGTCGTCCATTTGGCTCTCTTTACCTGACTGGTGATTGTTTTAGATGCTAATAGGGTACAATCTTTCTTCCTGCATTCTATCTTCTCCATTTTAGCCCCCACCCTCCAAGACTAATTGCTAACCTTCATTTTTAAAAAAAATTCAAACCCCAAAAGGCTTCTCTCTTTTATCACTTCCATTGTTCTTGTCATCTTCCAGGTATACATGCAGTTCCTTTACTGTATAAGAGAAGGCTAATTGTAAATACCAGAAAAGATGAAAACCAAAATCAGTTTTTGGCACTGAATAAGGCTTTTGCTCCTACTTTATCCAAAAATGACAGTGGAAAATGGAACAAAATGTAAATTAGTACAGGACAAACTAATTTAAAATGTACCTTCTTCTTTTTCCTCCGGTGCTAGATCAGCCACAATATCATCGATGTTATCAGGTACAATATTGCACTGCTCCCCCTGCAAAGGAATTACTGTGTTACAGGAAACTTACATGTGTATGCAGCGAGGGGGCCTAACCCAGTGTACTGTGAGGCACTATTGCATCTGCAGCACTTTCTTCTCATTCCTATTCATACTTTAAAATATCCCCAATTGAGTAGATGCAGTTATTACCACAAGTAGGAGAAATAATACGTTAAGACAGTTTTAATCCTTTTCTGCCACAATCTTTGTTTGGTGTAGGTTTAACAGGTTTTTTTGGTTTCTGAAGTGGGGTGTATGGTTGCTTAAGAATATTATATATATAAATGTATTATACCTTGCGTGCAATTCTCTCAATGACAACTCTGGCTACCAGCTTGATGGATCCTCCTTCTGGATCATAAAATGGACTTTGGGGATGATCTAAGCTTGTAAGTGGTCTGATCTTTTCTTGAGGCACTGTAGGTTTGTTAGGAGACTGCAGTCAAAAAGAAAAAAATGTTAAAAAAGAAGCAAATAATAATTATTAATAATACAATTCATCTGCAGAAACTAAAACTTCTCCAAAATGTGAAATTGAGGAATTCCAATCTAAGATGAACTTGATGCAGTTGTACTTAAGGGTAAGGTGTTGGATTTTTTATTGGATTTTTTTTTTTTTGATCAGGAAGCACTTCTCTAACACTTCAGGGTTCAACCCTGAAGCTGGATTCACAATAAGATGTGAGTCTTGTTGTGTGGTTAGACACAACTACATTAATGAAAAATGTATATTCAGTATGCCTCCAGAGTTGCATTATAACTGGAGGAATTTCTTAGGTTCTAAAGAGACCAGGAAAAAAAAGAGCCATCTTCTGTCACCTGAAAAGTGAGCATGTGTGGTGTTTGAGGATGTGACTGACTGTTCTTGTCTACCGTCAACTGTCTGTACTCTCTGTAGATTCACAGTGTAGGTATGCTTGGAGCCTATGGAGACCTAATCAGTTCATGAATGTGAAATAACTCACTTTGTCAAAAGCAGGACTTTATCTGAGGATTATGTGAATCTTTCTCAAGACTGAGAAAGTGATGGAGACAGAGAAAGTGTATGATTTTTAGAGCCTTGTAGTGATGCAAATTTCAGAGTTTCAATCACTGTAAGGAACAGTTAAGTTTTCTGTGCAAAACAGAATAGTTGGCATTGGAGCTGAAACAGTAAAAAACTTAAGGCGAGATAGCTGCTGATGGCACACAGAACTGTATCAAAGCGGTTGGACACCTTGATACTTAGTTTTGAGCAGACTAAGTCATCTGTTCATTAAGTAGATGAATGTAATAATATCCTAGAGGAATGTAATATTATCCATTAATAATAATACTCAGGGCATTCAGACGCAACAACCAACAAGAGTTGTATCTAAACAAATTTTAATTCATTATGAACAAAACTTTTACAAGAGTAATATAAAGGCATGTATGGCATTACCGTGGATCAAATAGCTCTAATTCTTCACTGATTAAGATAAACTTTATGTATTTAATATATTACAAATACCTCATAGCTAATGCCACTGTCTGTGCCAGCATCCCAGGGTATTAAATCTTGCACGACTTTTTGAACCCAGCCACAGTCCTTGGTACAGAGGTCTTCAGCAGACAGACCCACGTTCCAGTCTGGACTGGGACCAAGCATAGTGAGGAAGGACATCAGGTGCCGGTGACGATCGACAGAAAACTCAGCAGAGGGAGCAGCTCTCCTGCAAATTTGCCACAGGAAGACATGAATTCGTTTGCTGCTAAAAGGAAATGAAACTGGTACTTCAGACTGGGAAATGCTGAACACGGGCACAACACTGGTACATAGAGATGGAGAAACAGGGTGGGGGGGAGACAGCTGCTCAGCCCTGTCTAGTTTCAGCCTCCAAGTATCATCTGAGAAACATCTCTGACATTGTTCAAGGAGATTTACAGTTTAATGGGTGAGAGAGGTGTAACAATAAAGAGCTGCTGCAGCAGCAGCTTATGTCTTAGTCATATAATAATTATTAATAATAATAAATTGAAGTAAAATAATGAAGAAATATTGTGAGGGTTTGATTGCTGGAATACTTTTTACCCCCAAAAGAGAATAGAAATTCTGATGCCAAAAGTGCTTGGAAGTGTTACTTGTTTATGTGTGCAAGAAAGCACTCATTAACAGAATTTTAGTGCTCAGTTGCAAGATTAATGGCCACTGCCAGCCCTAGAGAGTTCAGCCAAGACTGTTGTAGGTTTCTGCCAATGTATGTGAAAGAGCCCCTATTCATCCAGCCTTTGTCAGCTGTTCTCTTAGGAAGAAATCAAATCCTGCTGAATCATGAAGTGCTCTGCAATGCTCACGAGCAGCTATCCCATTCCTGTGCAGATGAAAAATAAAATCAGGCCTGAACTGGAAGCTCCTGTTCACAGATGAAAAGCTGGACCACTTCATGGCATCCTTCTGGTGAGCAACAACGAATGCAGAAGTATTTAAAATATAATTTTGGCAATTCTGCTCTTCCAAATACTGGTCTGGTTGGGGTCAACCAGGTTTCCTTCAGTTACAGGACTTGAGCCAATACAGAGTCAAATTGAAGCCTGGTTCTTTTTGTGTTTTATGCTAAAACAGACTGCTTTTTGAGCATCCAAATGCTTGAGTCCCTGTAAAAAATGTAGCATTTTATTGGTATATTTTTCCTAATTCATAGCATTCTCAGCATATTAGAAAACTGAACAGCCCAAAGACCATGATTTTGAGTAGTTGTCACAGTTTTAAAAGTAAGATGTCTAAAAATTAGTGTTTCTATTTCATTCTCAAGAGGCAAATGAAGAAGCAGGCATTTGCTAATGGGTGAAATGTTCTGGCCACTTCTGTTCCAGTGTTTCTTACTGCTGAAAGTCCTTGAATTAGGGATTCTGAGTAGAACAGTTTCTAAAAGTGATGACATTAATCCTACCTTTCCCAGAAAGAGATGCCAATGACCCAATGACTTTTTTTTTGTTCAATTGAACAACTTATCTAATGTAAAGTAATAAATAATGAATGACAGTATCAACTGCAATCTGTGAGTACAGTATCCTGCTATACTTGTAAAGTACATAGCAGTGATTAGTCTTAAAAAGTCTGCCAGCTGACTTCAATTAACTAAAGGATTTATTGCATTATATGCGTTTCTAAGAATTCCCCATAGGAATTTTGTACTTGAAGCAGTACACAGCAGAAGTCAAAACAGTAAGAAATGTGTTTGCATACATGATCTTTAGATTAAGAATATATCTAATACGGATATTGCAGATGCAGAATAGAGCCGTGGGTCAGCTCTTGCAGGGGAAAAGCAAAGGCTGCTCACTATTGCATCCAGCACCTGAGCTGATACTACTGAGTTGGTATATATTGTGTGACATGACACTCTCAGGAAACACAAGAGGCAGATATGGTCATACCATTTAAAAGCAGAGGGTTGGAAATCACTGTAGACACATAGGAATGGAAAACTTTTGTCACCTGTTATTCTTGTGATAGCACATATAATTAAAGCTTTGAGTACTTTGTTAGGAAAGTAAATATTGTGTTATTCATATGAATAAAAATACTTGTGTAGTTAAATTAAACTCCATCAATATTGAAACTGTGTAAAGGAACACCTCAGGAGATGTGCTTTGCCTGCAAGTCTTTGCATGTGTTAAATTGTATCAGGAGATCTGCAGCTTGCATCATTTTCCAATTTCAGAGCACTGTGAAAAAAAAATTACCTATCTTCTGCTCCTTCTTTATGACAAACAGGTAGTTTTATGGCTGGTTTACTGCATTTTATCCTGTAGCTGTTTAACAGAAATGCGAAGGAATAGAAGACGAATGGAGGCATTTTTTCTCTCTTTTTTCCTTGACTCTTGTTCAGACAATAATGAAGTATTTATATATTGTCACAAAATGTATTTGTTACACTTGCTACTTTATTAATTTCTGTGTGGTACCTGCAAGCAGTATGAATAATTTGAACCATAATTTGAACCAGAGTTGTGTAATGTTGCCCAACATTCAGGGTCCTTCTTGAGCTGCCGTAATTAAGGAGGAGAAATGGGCTGATCTAAGGCACGGTTAGTAAATACTACCTGGGCATAGGGACAGGCACTGATTGGTCTTTTACAATCTTAAATGATCTTTGGTGGGTTTTATTTACTCGGGTTTTTAATAAAGTGACAGATTTCAGATATTTCCAGTCTCCACATGAACAACAATTTATGAAGCTGGGAGGAACCTAAATCCTTCCAGGCATACCTCAACAACACATCAGGCTCAAGTGTCCTAAGATTTGCCTATGGATATTCTGAAGGAATCTAGTGATAATCAAGTGCATCCTAAACCTGACCTTTTTCATTTCTGTATTGTCAACACACCTGATGAAACAGGAATGTGATCATCATCTCTATCTGTGCTTTCAATATAAGTATATATTATCATTTTAAGTCTCTTAAATTTTAGGAGGGTGTTCTTCTGTGACAGGTTGAGCATGTTTGGTATGCCCACAGGAAAAGCCTAAAGTTTCTAACTGATGTGAATTTGCTGTGCGACCAACATGCTCCTTTTCCTTCCCTTTCACATATGCATGCATAAAAACAATGGCAAATAGGAGTTGCAGATCAAATCCTAAACATCAGATAAGTTCTAGGTGACAAGCTTGAGAACCCCACAGGCCTAGGGAATCCTGCTTTCATTAGCTGAAGCAGACAGTACTTTTCCACTGTGAGCCTCATCCGCCTTGCTCACAATTCCTGTCACATAGTACAGGGTGAAGGAAAGTACCAGCCAGTGTCCTGCAGTCTAATGTTTTCCATTTTCTTTATTTTTATTCTATGTATGTTCTTTATCTTAGCATGATTTAGATCTCCAGCTATAGGGGTGACACATACTGAGCAACACAAGAAAATGCTCTTTTTTTTCCCCATGGATTATTGTTGGTTGGTAATGTTTGTTTCTGTTTTTGTATGTATATGTTTCTGTTGTGGTGGGGTTTTTTTTCTTAAAGCTGATAGAACACAAACAAGGTTTTGCTTTACAAGGTTTTGCTTTACAAGTTTTTCCCCTAAGTGACAATCTAGTTGCTATCACTGCTGGGGTGGGAGGTTAAGAAAGCCTTTGACAAACCAACAGAAACCTCAACCTTCTGCAAGAGGTGTTCTTGAGTTTTGAACCAATATTGTTGTGTTCTAGCAATATCCCCATACAAGGTAATGGAGCTCACACAAGGAAGGTGGATAGAAATATTGAAAATAATATTTTCAGGATGTAAAACTTTTAGGTAACTTTTAATTTAATATTTGATTATTTTAAAAGAAGTAGAAAAAGGCAGCCTGAGCATATACTCTTTGTCTCTCTGATATGAACTAGCTCAACAAATTATACAATTTATAGAGTTTTTGAATCAATGTGAATTTTACTTCCTGGATGCTATGTATACTACACTTGTGTAAGACAGACATTTGCCTCACCCATGCTTAAAGCCTACTATGTAAGGACAGATCTGAATGGAACTGCTTCACAGTTATCCAAGTTCTGACTTTGGCAGTAGGTACAAAATAATGTTGTCATTAAGTGAGCATATTTGACAGAACAGGAGAGGGTAAAATACTGATTGTTATGATGGTTCTTTGAAAAAAAATTCTACATCAGTTATTCTATATTTTATACTGGGGAAAAAAATCTAATTGATTTCATGGCTTTAATAACTCCACAGGGTATATGGTAGTTTGAAATAGCATGTAATTGTTCAGGTTTCTTCATAGAGCTGTATTAAGGTGTAATCATGCTAAGACCATTTTTAGAGTCTGATACCACGTTCCTTTGAATATTCCAGGTTCTGATCTCGCTTGAGCTAAGGCTAAAGTAAGTAGCCATTTCAAACAGGAAGAAAAAAAGTGTACTCATGAGAGAAGCCCATCTAAGTCTGATGCCTGTCTGAGGTTTAGTGTCTGTTCTAGGTGGCACTGAGAATGTGAAAACACTATTATTTTAAGCAGTTTATTTTAAGCAGAGGGTTTAACTCATATACCATGAAAACTGCATATTTTAGGGAAATGGTAAACTAATTGCTTATTATACCTCTAGTCAGCAAAAGTGACATCCTTCTTTCTCAGAGGCTTACACTGCATCTCATATACACTTCCCAGGATGAGCACTATTTATTCATCTGTAAACCCTTCTGCTATTGATACATGCAGTATAAGCATGGAAACACATTTCACACCCCTGAACTTCCAACTCTGCACCTCCTGCCTACCAGCAGCACCTACACAACATCTGTTTTATTGAACAAACTTTAAAATCATAACATCCTGAAAAGTTTACTAGCTTCAAAGGGAAAAGAAGAAAATTAATATCTAAAATTGATTTTAAAATACTATTCTCCTAGAAGTCTACAACTAACAGAACTAATTTGATGGCATATTTAGATGCTGTATTATTAAGTATACTATTTAGGAAATGATGCAAAAGAATTAGGACCGTTACATGAACAACAAAAGTTTTTCCACCATGTATCAACACTTGATCATGTAAACAACTTCAGAGCTGCACACAGGAAGGGGAGAATTCTGTTTAAGTTCTTCTTAAATGCAGGGTGGGTAAGCATTTAACCTAATGAATAATTTAAACATGTGCATGTTCCAAAAGAGCTGAGGAAAACTGCAATAAAATGAACACTGAGTCAAGGAAATTTGTCTGACATCCATATGAAAAGTTGCAAAGCACTTTAATGCCAAGATGTTTTTGTCTCTGAGCACCTCAGGGGAGATGACAGTAAGAGTTCAGCTATTTATTTCACAATGAAAGAACAGACTAAGCCACAGAAAATTCTTATATGTTAACCTTTTGGACTACAAAAAGTCTTGCATAACAAACTTAAAATAAGAATGTTGCCTATAACCAGGTAAGAGATGGATATATAATTGCCTACTGTTGCTCCCACCGACATAAAAACCACAGATCAGAACAAATGCTGCTCTAAAATCGTACTAGTCTGCATATTTTTAGAAAGCATTACAAAAGGAAGGGACTTTGGGCAGCGCATCTTTCAGACATTTTCAAAGTGTCATCTAAACATACGTGGATTGCTACTTTAGATAGTAATAATGTATTTTTCATTACTATACCGGCAGTTTGATTTAATACCTTCAGAGTAGGTACACCCTAATAATACAATTAACAAACATGAGCAGGCTTTCCTCACCAAAAAATACAGTAAAATCCGAGATGTCTCAAGTTAGAATCGCAGTTTCTGAAAATTGCTGATTTGTGTACATGTTCTTTGCCGATTGTCACAAACCAGTTAGGTGTGGTTATCCCACGTGGTGCTGGTGACGTTTGCTTCTGTTTAGAATAACTTTGTCACATTTTAGATCGCTTACTGTGCACTTACATTCAAATAATGTTTCAGGAATCCTTTTGCAATATATGACATCACTGTGTTTTACCAGGGCCAGGCTGACTACAAAGCCAGAAGACTCTAACTGTACAAATCCAGGAAACTCTGTTCGCTTCCTAGAAAATTTGAGGCCACAAATTACCTGGAGTAACTGCAGCTGTGTTTACAAAGGAAATACTATGGGATGTTGTAAAAGCACTGTTGCTTTGTATCACATTTTCACCTACAAAATGCTGACCATGCTCTGTTTTTCCTTGGAAACAGTGATGAAAAATCAGTTCTTAGACCCAGCATAAGAAAAATACCAGCCAGTTTTCTGATCTTTTTCTTTCCCATTAACAATATCAGATAACCAGCGTGACTTATTTATCAGACTGCTTTAGTAATGAAATCTGCTTTGATATCAATTTATTCTCAATATTAGATTACAGCAAATACTTATTTTTAACACAAATTACTTATGAGGTTATTTATTGGAATAGCTAAAAAATGTAGATACTCCTTCAAATTCCTTTCAAAGATTTTAGAAAGTATTTTCACGCATTTCAAAATCATTTTTTAATGAGTAGCAAAAGCTCAGAATTGCATTTTACATTCCCTTGGTCCTGTGCTGTCACTGACAATGTCCAACCTCTCACCATCTTCCTTAATATGATACACATACCATTTCATTCAGCAACTATACCCATCTAACCTACACATGCCTTTTGGTGTCTGGAGATGTGAATTAGAGTAAATGTTTAATTACCATTTCATTCATAACAATGCAAGAAGATAACAATTGGAAGAGTTTGAAAGTTTGCATATAGACTTCTGTTCACTACTAATTTAAATGGCAAATTGTTCCCGTTACTTGGTGAGTATTTACACAAGAATGAGTAGTTAGGATAAGTAACTAGACATATATAGTTGCATGAAAATAAAGCATACATGATTACTCATGGAATTATAAAGCGAAATTATTTTGGCTCCAGGAAAGATAACAGATGGTTGGGAAATAATCATAAAGCAGTAACTGCCAATGGGAGAAACATGTAAAGAAAACAAAAGCAAGGATAGAATGGGATGAGTAAGTTTGATTTAATTGGATGGCCACTAATTTCCATTAACAATTAGTATCAAGTTCTAGCAGTAACTGTTCTTAGTTAAATCTTTTCTATGTTGTAATACCCAGCTTCTTTCCTTGCCTAGTGACATTTGAATTTGAAATAGAAAGAAAAGAAAGCAAAAGATAAGTGAAAGTGGGACTGCCATATGTGCTTGCTCTGACAAAAAAAAGATTGATACATTTTTTTTTCCTTTTCCAACAAACACAGATGTTCTTCCTTACCTTTTTTTTCTTAAAGCGTGTGTCATTCCATCTGTCAAAAAATGAACTTTCACTGAGTCTCAGTAATACACGTAACACTTAAGACATCAATTGTTTTTTATAAGCATGATGTAGTTTTGTGATTAGTGTTCCTCAGTCAACACTTAATAAATGTGTGTAACTATAAATGCAAAGACTTGGGTGAACATGGGACTTTACAATAGCATGTGACATCATGCTAGGAGAGGTAGTAATTTGCATCTTTCTTTAGTCCTGTTTTCTGTGAAAATAAGATTCTCTGTTCTTTTTACTTTTAAATAGAGCTCATAGAGCTATGAAAAGAGACTAACGAAGTTGCAAGGGCAGTATATGGTGTTGGGTTTAGTCATTAAGTTCCAAAGATGTTAACAAAATTAAAATTCATACAATTAAAGCTTGTTTCTTATATAGATTATCCAAATATATACATGCATTTTGAGCTCAATTGTACCCAATCTCAAATCTAGATGAATTATAAAAACTGGTAAAAATGTCAGTTATTTTGTATGGATTTTTACAATGTGTTTTGTCTGAGGTTTACTTCAGTTAGATCTTTTGGCTTTGGTGAAACATATATTTCTGCTTTTTTGTTAAAATTTAGATTTTTTTTTATTTTAAAAATCTAAAATAATTAATAAGATTTTCTGTTTTCAGTGTGAAACCATAAATTTACTGTTTGGGTCCAAGTTTTATCTGAAAGCTTTCATTTTGAGGTCAAAGCCTTTTAACAAAAGTGGGTTGATTAGCTTTAATATATAAACTGCTCATTCAACATAAATTACTCCTGCACACATCTCTCAAGAGTTTACTGCCACTTCTATGAACCTCTCGAAGTACTTCAAGTCCTACAAGCAGGGATCACCTTGTGGTTTAGGGGAGATGGTGGTCTTTAAGATGACACATCAACAGTGTGGAGGAATGATACAAAGTAGGAAGGAAACATATACCATAAGGACTTTGCTGACCTAAAATACAGTGTAAATACTAGCCAAATGTAAAGCTGGAGCACTCAGGATTGTTTCACAGCTCCAGACATACTTACGTATTTGTCTTCACATTATCAAAATTCACACCTGACTTTTTCCTTATATATGGTTTGTTTTTTTTATATCAGATTGTCCTTCATGCATTACTATTTCTGATCAGACTGCAGTATTTGAATTCTTCTATTTCTGACAATATTAAACTTCACTGGATCAATCCCAGCTATCTATAAAATCATAAAGAAGAAAACAGCTGAACTAGACACACCATAGTGTTGCCATAGTGACAGTGCTCTGTCTGCCCTTCTCATTCCTCTCATTTTGTATACAAAATCCCGAACTTTGGAAGTGCTTCCTAGTAGTGTACCGACATTTTGCATGTAAGAAAACTTCATTTACATCTGCATTGACAGATAATAGTTTTTACACCATTTTAGGATAGACAGCACAATATAACCGTGAGAGATAACAAGAGAGATAAGGAATTGTGGGGAAAACAAATCTCCAGAGATTTACAGTAATAAAAAGTAAAGACAATGCATGTGCTGTAGTGCACTATTGAAATAAGATGTAACCATTCAACAATACAAATACATGCTTTCCGGAATTGGGGGTGGGTGTGGATGGGAGAAAGAAACAGAAATCTTTGCAGGCTATCATTATACTCTAGCCTTGGGGTACATGTCATCAAACTACTGAAGTTAATGTGGCTTTTAGTTAAAAGGCTCAAATAGCACACTCACACCGGTAAAAATTACACTTAAAAAGCACAGAGCTACCAGAACATGATTTTCATGGCTATGTCTCTTTGCAGTAGTAGGTACCATTGACTGCCTGGAAGGTTCTGCAAGGATTTACTGTTACTACCACATCTTATGATTAATTAGATTTTTTTAAACATTTAAACCCAAAAATATTATTACACATCTGTTCCCTTGTGAGCAGTTGATAAAAAAAATATAAATTTTTCTTCATGACAAAGCCTTTTCATCAGTAATGAATAAGAAATATTTTGTGAGAAAGCATTTTTTTTCCATATAGGACTATAGCAAGAGATCTCACCCAAGAAACTGAACACAAAAACCTGAACAAGACAGATACTTTAACCAATGCACTTGCATTTCTTCCACAATGAAATGTAGCAGATTTGATAATGTAGTGTGTTTTTCCTTGAAGAACTGTCCTCTTTTGCCTTTGTTACATTTCCTATGAAAACTCTTAAAGAATACGTTGCAATTTCAGCATTTCTTAGTTTTAGAACTTCAAGATATGTTTGAGGGGTTTTTTTCCTACTTGTAATTAATGTAAGGAAATTAAAATCTATTGTTGAATCCCAAAAGAATTAGTGTAAATTCAGGTCTTGATTACTTCTTGCAAGAGTAATACCACTGGCCATGATAAGTGTTCAAATGCCAGTTTGCATTAGCTGCTTTCCTTCAGTTCTTCCTGTAGTTTCACCAAAGTACCATATTTTTAACTAATAAAAACAGTTCTGCCTTCCAAATGGCTTCAATCAAAACATATTTCCCCATCAGTCTGCACTCTGCATTCTGATTGTTCTTGCTGCATTTCACTGGCTTCTACTCTAGCTTTCATAAAGTTTTTGTTTACCTCTTTATGCTTTAAACGGGATCTCAGTTTCTGCAGAAATAATGAGCTACCAGATGTTAACAAGTGATCGGGGAACATTGAGATCTCTGTACAATCATTAAACTTGGTCAGATGTGGATGAGTTTGTCAAGTCAGCGATTATCAAGTCATTTTTCCAACAGATGACAAAACAAGCCCTTCATAGTTAAATAGCTGTTATTAAAATCCTAAATGTAACTGAACCATTGTACTTTTCCTCTAACTTAGCATAAAAATTTAAATCTGAATTACACCAAGTGAAAACAAGGTATTGTAATCAATATCTTACAAGGTGAACCACAAGTGATACGTTTCCCTCATCTTGCACTTGTTACAAAAATGAATCAATTGTTTACATTCACCCAGACAAGAAGATTATTGAACATGCTATTTCCCTCTATTCAGGCAAATTCTGAAATCACTTTCTACTATTCTGTGCCAGCACTGAGTTGTAACGTGTAATGGCACTGAGCAGCATCCTGTATGAGTACAAACAGAGAGATACCTATGGGTACCTGAGACCAGGGTCACCCTTCTGAGGTGAATTTCCCTCTGTGCTTTGGGTCTCATCTCAGAGCAATCTCACGGTGCTGACCTGATTTCCTTCTGATCAGTCTAGGCTGGAGCTTTCCCCTGCACTCCCAGCGCCAGCAGACAGCCGCACTCCATGCAAGCCAACACCCAAAGCAAATGCCCATCCCAAAATGTGTCACTTCCTCACAGCACTGTTTCAGTCTACAGATCTGCTCCTCTTGCAGTGTAGGTAGCTATTCATTATGAATAGTCTCCATAGTTATAAGTACAGGCACTACAGAGATCGTAATGCTTTCACCGCAGAATTGAAGTAGGGTTTTAAGTTTAGACAAGACATACCTCACACAAAATCGGTTTTAAATATTCCCATAACACCTATTTAAGGCAAAATATGGGCCATACGATGCAACATTACAACTGTTATTCTTATAAAAGCATATCTATACTTGGAGAGAGCCACTTGGGCATTTAACATATATTTTCAAGCATCTCAAAATTTAAATGCACTCATCTGTCAAGAGAAAAACACTGCATAATTCTTCAGCAAAACACTCATATATTTTCTTTTAAGAAAACATAGATCTAGTGAGATGTCAACTATAACCACATTTCATTCATCCCACTTCATCACTTGCTGAGGGGAGAAGCTTGAGAAAGGACGCCTGTAACACCGCAGTGGAGCCGGGGGAGATCAGTGTCCAGAAACCTCACCACAGAGCAACAAGAGCCACTGAGGAGGGAGCCTCAAGTCCTTGACAGGACTTGCAAAGAGCTCAGCTCCCGCGAGGAGGTGACTCACCGGGGGCGGAGACAGGAGGAGTGGCACCGACTGTGAGTGGTTAAAAATCTACCCAGGGAGCGCGGCGACCAGGAGCGCAGCGAACAGAGTGGGCAAATAGAGCAGGTTGAGGCAGTTTGCGCGGGCAAGTGAGCGGGATGGTGAGCACTCACCGTATGACCAGGGTCCAGTCTGGGAGCTCTGCCCCAACCGCCCTGGTGGTGGCCAGCGTAGGCACCCAGACAGAGCCGGTAAGAGGGGAGGTTACGGTGCAGAGCTTGGAGTGTAGAGAGTGCCTGCACTGGTCTGGTGAGGGAAAGGTGCAGAATGGGCAGGGCTGCGCTTGCTGCTCCCTGATGGAGGTCCTCCTCCAGCAGGTGCCTGAGCTACGGGATGCTGTCAGTAAGCTGCAAGATGTCAGGGAAGCTGAGAGGAAGCAGGACTGCTTGCTCCAGGCCCAAACAGTGCAGGGGCCTCAAGATTCCCCTCTAACTCATGGAGGAAAGAAGGAGGCTGTTGATCAGGGAAGCTGGGAATTAGTAACAAAAAAAATTAACAAAAGGAGGAAGAGAGCAATTAAAAGCAAGGGGCTTCCTCCTAAATCTGCTGTACCCACCCAGAACCGCATTGCTGTCCTGCAGGGCGCTGATGAGGAAATGCACTTGCACCAGAAACAGCCGCTGGTGCACTGGTACAGAAGATCTCTACTGGTGCCGCCAGGAAAAAGCGAAGGGTTGTAGTAGTAGGGGACTCTGCCTTGAAAGGGACAGAAGCGCTCATCTGTCGACCTGACCCACTCGCAAGGGAGGTGTGTTGCCTACCTGGGGCACGGATCAGGGATGTTGCAGAGAGGCTGCCTGCTCTAGTAAGTCCCATGGACTATTACCCACTTCTAGTGATACATGTGGGTGCTAGGGATACAGATAGTAGTAGCCTGAGGAGTATAAAGAAGGACTACAGAGCTCTGGGAGAGGTGGTCAGGGGTTCTGGAGCTCAGATAGTCTTTTCGACAATTCTCCAAGACACAGGGGAGGACCTTCCAAAGGCAAGGAGGATTGGACAGGTTAATGAATGGTCAAAAGGGAGGTGTCATAGTCAAGGGTTTGGGTGTCTTGGACATGGGGCCCATATTTGTAGGCCAGGCCTACTGGGGGCTGGTGGAACTGCTCTGATAAAGAAAGGGAAGAGTGGTTTTGCTGGGAGGCTTGCCAGACTTGTCAAGGAAGCTTTAAACTAGTTGTGTTGGGGGAGGGGAGCATCATTCCATCCCAACACACCCAGTCAGTTGCCAGCACCTATAATAAATACTCCGAGCAATGTAGTGATATTCTAGCTGCTCCAGCCACTGAGTTGGCTTCATTTGGAGCTTGGATCAGATGACTCTATACAAATGCTCGTAGCATGGGGAATAAACAAGAGGAATTAGAGATGTGGGTACATGTACAGGAGTATGATATAATAGGCATCACCAAAACATGGTGGGATGGCTCCTTTGACTGGAGTGTTGGAATGGAAGGTTACAGGCTTTTTAGAAAAGACAGGCCCGGTAGGAGGGGAGGGGGAGTTGCCCTTTATGTTAGGGATAGGCTGGAGAGTATGGAACTCTGTCTGGGGACAGGTGATCAGTTAACAGAAAGTTTGTGGGTCAGGGTCAAGGGGAAATTGGTGATGGGAGACATTACTGTGGGGATATGTTACAGACCACCTGATCGAGAGGAACCTGTGGGTGAAGAACTCTACAGACAAATAGGAAAAGCCTCACACTCACAGGCCCTTGTTCTGATGGGGGACTTCAACCACTCTGACATCTGTTGGGGCAACGGTACGGCCCAGCACAAGCAATCCAGGAGGTTTCTCGATTGTGTGGAAGACAACTTCCTTCTGCAAGCAATAAAGGAGCCGAGGAGGAGAGGTGCCCTGCTTGACCTCGTGCTCACCAACAGGGAAGGGCTCGTTGGAAATGTGACTCTCCAGGGAAGTCTTGGATGCAGTGGTCACGAGATGGTTGAATTCGAGGTCCTCAAGACAGTGAGAAGAGCGTGCAGCAAGCTCACTGCCCTGGACTTCAAGAGAGCAGACTTTGGGCTCTTCAGGAACCTGCTTAGTAAAGTTCCATGGGATATAGCCCTAGAGGGCAAGGGGGCCCAAGACTCTTGGTTAATATTCAAGGATCACCTGCTATAAGCACAGGAGTGTTGCATCCCGACTAGAAGGAAGTGCAGCAGGAGGGCCAGGAGACCTCCTTGGATGGATAAGGAGCTGCTGAGAAAAATTCACAAGAAAAAAGAGGCTTATAAAAGGTGGAAGCAAGGACAGGTGGCCTGGGATGAATACAGGGATGTTGTCCGGGAAGTTAGGGACCAAGTTAGAAAAGCTAAGGCCTAATTAGAGCTAAACTTGGCAAGGGATGTTAAAGATAATAGGAAGCGATTTTATAGTTATGTAGCGGCTAAAAAACAGACTAAGGACAATGTAGGCCCCCACTGGAAGCTTTCGGGAGAACTGGCTACAGAGGACTTGGAGAAGGCTGAGGTTCTGAATGACTTCTTTGCCTCGGTCTTCACTGGCAAAGGCTCTGACTGCAGCACCCAAGTCTTGGAAGGCAGATGCAGGGACTGTGAAAACCTAGACCTTGGGCCCACTGTAGGAGAGGATCTGGTTCAAGACCATCTTAAGAACCTGAATGTGCACAAGTCCATGGGACCTGATGAAATCCATCCGTGAGTCCTGAAGGAGCTGGAGAATGAAGTTGCAAAGCCACTGGCTATCATATTTGAAAAATCATGGCAGTCAGGTGAAGTTCCTGAGAACTGGAAAAAGGGAAATATAACCCCCATTTTCTAGCAGGGGAAAATGGATGACCTGGGGAATTACAGACCAGTCAGTCTCACCTCTGTGCCTGGCAAAATCTGGGAGCAGATTCTCTTGGAAGGCATGGTAGGGCACATGAAAAAGAGCAAGGTGCTTGGTGACAGCCAGCATGGCTTCACAAAGGGGAAATCCTGCCTGACCAATTTGGTGGCCTTCTATGACGGAGCTACAGAAGTGATGGACAGGGGTGGAGCATTTGTCGTCATCTACCTGGACTTGTGCAAAGTGTTCAACACTGTCCCACATGACATCCTTGTCTCTAAATTGGAGTGTCATCAATTTGATAGGTGGACCACTCGATGGATAAAGAACTGGCTGGATGGTCGCACTCAAAGAGTTGTGGTCAACGGTTCAATGTCCGGCTGGAGACCAGTAATGAGTGGTGTCCCTCAGGGATCGGTGTTGGGACCGGTCTTGTTTAATATCTTTGTCGCTGACATGGACAATGGAATTGAGTGTGCCCTCAGCAAGTTTGCTGATGACACCAAGCTGTGTGGTTCTGTTGATACGCTGGAGGGAAGGAATGCCATCCAGAGGGACCTTGACACGCTTGTGAGGTGGGCTGATGCCAACCTCATGAAGTTTAACCATGCCAAGTGCAAGGTCCTACGCCTGGATCGGAGCAATCCCAGGCATAGCTGCAGGTTGGGCTAAAAGGAAATTCATGGTAGTCCTGCGGAGAAGGACTTGGGGGTGTTAGTCAATGAGAAAATGAACATGAGCCAGCAGTGTGCACTCACAGCCCAGAAAGCCAACTGTATCCTGGGCTGCATCAAAAGGAGCATGACCAGCAGGGCGAAGGAGGTGATCCTGCCCCTCTACTCTGCTCTCGTGAGACCTCGCTTGGAGTATTGTGTGCAGTTCTGGTGTCCTCAACATAAAAAGGGCATGGTACTGTTGGAACAAGTCCAGAGGAGGGCCACAAGGATGATCAGGGAGTCCCCTGATCATCCCATGGGAGTCCCCACCTCCAATATGAAGACAGGCTGAGAAAGTTGGGGCTGTTCAGCCTGGAGAAGAGAAGGCTGCGTGGAGACCTCATAGCAGCCTTCCAGTATCTGAAGGGGGCCTACAGGGATGCTGGTGAGGGACTATTCATTAGGGACTGTTGTGATAGGACAAGGGGTAACGGGTTGAAACTTAAACAGCAGAGGTTTAGACTTGATATAAGGAAGAAATTCTTTACTGTGAGGGTGGTGAGGTACTGGAATGGGTTGCCCAGGGAGGTACTGAATGCTCCATCCCTGGCGGTGTTCAAGACCAGGTTGGATGAAGTCTTGGGTGATATGGTTTAGTGTGAGATGTCCCTGCCCATGGCAGGGGGGTTGGAACTAGATGATCTTGAGGTCCTTTCCAATCCTAACTATTCTATGATTCTATGATTTCAGTGGCAAGTCACTGAGAACATATTCAATATATAATATATTCTGCAAGGGCCATACTATTCACATTACTATGTTAAAGGACAGGAAATGTCTTTCAAAGATCTATTGTATCAGAAAGTTATTGGTGTACAAAATAAATAGCATATTTTTTAATAACAAGACTGTGAGCTTCTCAGCTCCTGCCCAGCTCCCTAAACAGAGCCACTGTCACAAGTGCTCTGAGGTCACTGGGTTGCACCGACAGCATGATAAACAGTTCCCCATGTGACCTGCATTATTTTCTTTTAATTAAAATAATGTCCCAGTTCTTCATATGCCTTCACCCTTTCCAGATTGAAAGATTTAACAGCTCCTGTTTTACAGTACACTTTTATTTCTGGAGAATTAGCTACACACGCTTTTCTCTTTTAAAAGAAACTTACACGTAATGCAACAACATACACATCACAATGTGTTCAATGGATTAAATGCAGCAAGGGAAGGATATATGAACTTGTAAAGCAAGACAATATCTGAACCTTATTTCTTAACAATACAGAGGACGATAAATGCAGCTTTCAATTAGGAGAAAATGTCTAACAACCATGTAAGAAACATTAGCATTTTAAGACTATAAGAATTAGCAATATGTAACAAGCTTACTTATTTCAATAAGACCCTCTGCTGATTCTCAGTCACATTAGGTGAAATTATACATGCATGATTTATTTTTCAAATAATTAGGTGGAACCATGTTTATAAGCAACTTGTATACTCAAATGTTAATGCTATACAGTGGATAGATAGATGATTAAAGGACTATGATATGAGCTTTTCTTTCTTTTCACTTAGGCAAAAACAAGAAATCAATTTAAACTATGCCCATTATAGCTGGTTAATTGCAGTTCAGTCTGTATGCTGCCATTCAGAATGCCAGTTAAACCCAAGTCTGAGTGTTTAAATGTGGCTTTCTTTTTATTTTAATTCTCAGCTAGATAGTCTGAGGACTTGATTAATTAAGCAACTGAATCATTTACTCATTACTATTGTACATACTTATAAATTACATTCTAATATCAATAGCAGTGCATTGCATAGCGGGACAGGAAATCTTTTCAGTATTCTTAATGGGACAGCAAAAGAGAGTTACATCAAATGAAAATGAGCAATTAATCTCGGAATTTACTCACCTAGACATCACACAAAGCAAAAAAATTTGTAACTACATAAGATTTTAAAAGAACTAAAGGTACAATTTTCTTTCACGTGAAATACTGTAAGTGGTTGGATAAGAATGGGGATGACTGCAAAATTCAATCCCCCATCTTCTCTACTGAAATTGATTAATGAAAATTAGTAGGTAATTTTCAGTGAATTTTAGTGTATGCTGTGAGGAGTTTGGTGTGGTACTTGGGAATAATTCTATCTACCCCTAATAAGATGCTCTAAGAAGACTAATTGACAGAATTAACTTACAGACATAGTCAGGTCTCTAGTCTCTAGGGCTTTGGGCATTTAATTATTTTTTATCTAAAGCCTCTGTTATCAAAGCTGAAAGGTGCATTGATTCCAATCTCCCCCTCTCAATGCTGATTAGTATAAATTTATCAGAGAACGACATTTGGCACTGTCATAGGGATTCTGAGTTGGATACAGCAAATGCCTGGCTCCAGAGGAAAAGAAAAAGAGAGAGTTTCTATTGGGGCTTGATGCACAGGTGCGACAATGCAGAACCAGGTGGTGGCAGCAAGTGAATGGGACGCAGAGCACATCCTCTTGCTGGCACAGAGCATCATCAGATAGTGGCTGTGCAAGCAGGGGCTTTATTCCATAATGTCACAACGAAACAGACCATATTTTTGTTATGTGGATTTCTTAAACGGTTAAACACACACTGACGGCCCTGAACAAGCCAAATACTTTCTGGCCCTACAAAAAGTGTTATTTTGATGCATGCAAGCAGCAGCTGATGCAATGCTTGGCAGCAAGGGTGTTGGTATGAGACTGTGCCACAGACTCCCAACACATGTGCAAGGCTTACCTTGTCTGAAGGCTGCACAACTGCACTATCTCTGCTTTTTTGTTCTGACTGACTAATCTGGCTCAGACCAGTGCTGCTGTCACACATGGTTTCAGCACATCCCAGCCTTAACTGAAATGCCTTGAAATATGTAGCTGGAATAAACTGCTTAATTATTTTAATTGTATATTTTAATTGTATTTATAATAATTAACTGCATTGAGCCTTCCCAAAATTAAAACATGATACAAAAGAATAAGCAAGCTGCTGACACTAGCTTGGTTTTACCAAAATCAGAGGCAACAAGTAAACAGGGAGAAATAAAATTCTGTTTCTTCTTCTCCATTAAGGTCACTGATTGAAGCCATGAAATTTCACTGCACATCTGTTTCTTTTTCCTCCAACACTCTCAATTAAGCCCTCCCAAACAAATTACTCCAAATGTAGTAGCACAACAAGGTACTGATTTTGAATATAACCTATAAATATTATTCATATAAGTCTTATCAGAGGAAAATTGCCAGTTTCAGTTATGGCACGCATGCATGCACATTTTATCCACACAGGCGTAGACAGAAATAGTTCATATAGATGAATAGGTAAATTCATTTCTCATATTTCCCAGATAGATATCTATGAAGATCAATTACATAAATCCTAAACCAGATTACTTTGAAAGATATACAGAAATCTTAAAAAATTTCTCAGATAACATTAATTTTATAGGTCAACACAAAAGGAAATGCCTACTTGAAATCTTAATTCTAGAAAACTGAGCAAATGTGTGTAATTTTGTCCTATTTCCAGCACAGAGAAATTACACAAGTAACGGAAAATCAATTTCAACTAGTCTAACCAAATTATCACTTAATTTAAAAGTGCTTTTTTAGGTCAACAGGAACATTGTTTCTTAAGTTGAATTCAGTCAAAAAATGAGACAAACCTAAGTGCTTTCAAAAATTACTTAAGTCATGCATTCTATTTTAAGTAATGTGATGGTGTTTTTAAAAAAAGGCTAAAAACCATTGGGGAAGTGAAAGCTTGAGAATTAGGTGTTTACAGCAAATGGTTTCCTAAATGCTTTCCGGTGTCCTTTGGTAAATCAACCTGAAGCTCACAAAAGATGTAACATTTGAGAAGGTCAGCATAGAGGTTCAGCAACACATCATGGATAACATTCATGTTTCAGCTCTCTATCATCTGATGGAACTGATTAGACAATATTGATAACATTAATGTAGTCACAAATTCTTTGTAAAGCTGTTTACACCGCTGAAGGCTTCTAAGTATGCAGCTGCATGCATAATCTTGGGTAGTTTTACACATGGACATTAATCAGTGAGATACCACCACATTAAGACTGTGTGAGTTGTAAAGAGCAGAATATGAAACCCAATAAATTGAGATCTTTATCAGTGTAGCATAAGATGAGGAGAGGGGGTTATTTTATTACATTTCCGAAGACAGTAAAGAGTTACACTTCTGACTGAAGTGACTCTCCATCTTACAATGAGCAATCATTCAGTGATTTAAATATGGAGGCTACTCCAAGGAAGAGAAGTTTTATGGGCACGAGAATGGCAGATTACAGTAAAGTAGAAAAAGCAAAAACTAAAAAATGTAAGTAAAAAATAAGTAAAATGAGAAGCAAACAAACACTGAAGCTCCAAATAGATGGAAATCCCTACTCAGCTGTGGTTTGGCTTTCCATTCCCAAATTCTGTAATGAAGACTTATTTATCACAGTAAATTCACTGCAGGATCGAAACATACAAGAATTTTTTGCTCAAATTGTGGAAAAATAATTCTGAAAGAAAGCAAAGATAGAGCACTCACTCAAGAGTAAAGAAAGGAAAATGAGATACAGTATGCTAGCATTTTTTTCTGCAGCTAGTATGATCCATCACCTCAAACATATTTTGGATCAGAGAGCATTATTGCATTTCCCATCACCTTCCTCTAGAATACACTTCATTTGATTTCTGGAACTGTTTACTTTGTTGCCCAGTTTAGCCATATTATCTATCTTGATGCTAAAAGCCATACCTGGGAATATCCTGTTGCATTTTCTGCTATCCTCCTTTCAAGCCAGGAAAAACAGCCCTAATATTTTTGTAGTCAGAGGAAAGATATCAAAGATTATAAAACTTGAAATGGAAGGGGATTGATGGGGTAATCTGGAGGGAATAATGAGATAACTATGCTAACTGATAAACTGTTTGGACTAAATAGTTCTATCGATCTGAAAGGTAAAGGACTAGGCCTCCTCTACTGCTAAGCTTCATTTCAAAGTTCTTACTGGAGCATTTTCAGGTAATCCCCAAGTAAAGGGGGAAGAGCTGCTTAAATGGATGAGAAAAAGAGTAAGCTCAGCACACAGTCAAGAGGCACAGGAAAACCACAGGACCATGACTATCCTCGCAAAAAACATGGGGAGATGAAATGAAAACAGGAGAGAGAGAAGGAAGAGGAGGATAATGTTCCAAACTTCAAGTAGTTCAGAATTATAAAGTGCCTAGCACTTCAACATGCACTGGTTGTAACAAATAATGGACAGAAAAGGTAAAAAGGTTGGAAAGCAGTGTTGCTTCTGCATAAAAGAAAAAATTAATGAAAGGACTATGAAAGTTATGTTTGTGAATATTAAAAGCCTTACCTTTTAGTGTTGGGTACTCTCACTATGCTATTTTCCTAGATAAAATATCTTGAACTTTTGCATTGAAACATATTGTCTATAGGTTGACCTATTAAACTTAAAATGAACCATCTGAAAAAAATTATAATTAGAACACATGATGTGCTTACTAATAATTACAAACATACTGCTGGACTCCCCTGTCCAAGCATATTCATTGTCCTAGCTAGGGCCGCAGACTGAAGCTCTGGCAGGAAAGGAATGGGAAACAGGCAGTTAATTTATGCAGGCCTTCTTACCAGTTTTTTAGAATATGAAAGGTTTTAGGACAGAAAGTTAATTTTTTTTCCCCAAAATTGATATTGCCTTTTTATGTATCAGGAAAAGCCAGAATGAACATATGAAAATAGTTGGAAAGGCACACTATCTGTACCAGTCTTTAATAATTTATAAGGTCTAGGTGTTTAATAATGGAATACATGACACACTGGAGAATAATTTCCATCCTCAGCTGATCTATGTTTGTATTTATCAGTCTTAGGCTATATGTATATGGAAGGCCATATTCCACAGTGTTGAACAGGGCTAAACGCTTCCCTGGATTACAGGAACTACAAAAAAGTGATTAGACACAAAAATTCAAATACCTCTGTCTTTGCCTAGATTTAAAAAGAACCATATACTTTTACTAGCTATATTTTCAAAATGTTAGAAACTACCCAGAGAGATGCCTATGTGTGACTCCTGTCCAACTACCCGTTCTCAATTTCACTCTTTTTTTTCCAGAGAACTATAGGTGAAGTGACATTCCTTGTGCTGCTGAGGCATCTTGGCATGGAGGATCTGCCATTTTGGAAAATCAGAGTGCCACCTGAAGAATTTGCTTTATCCTACTCCCCAACCATCAGGACAAACATGCTGTTATATAAAAGAAAGATACACGTACGATAATGCCTTTCCCTGATGTTGAGGAATCACAGAGGACACAGTAACCATGAGAAAACAGGCAGCTGGAAAAGCAGCAAGCACCCTGATAACAATCTGCGGTCTGGATTTCACCACATTAAAGACAATCCAGCTCATGCAAAGATGTGGAATTGACAGCTTCTTCTGTCCCTGAGAACTAGTTCCCCACACATCCCAAAAGGTCCTGGTTTTGTTCTTGTAACTCACTCCCATTATAGAGTAGGAGAAATTGATCAGGATATAAGATGTGCACTGATTTTCTTCTGGTGGATTATCCTGGGAAGCTGTTATTTAGATAAAGGTGCCTACTGAATGCAAAAGCAGGGTGTCACAAGAGAGATGTCAGCATTTGTAAAGAGGCATAACGAATACAGCCAAAAAAACCCCAACAAAAACAAAAGAAAACAAACATCATATATTTGGAGGAAGAGAATTTAAAGTAGGATTTTTTAAAGGTATTTGCTCCAGTGGAATTTGATGCATACTATCTCTGAAGTCTTGCCTTCTTTATACCCGCATTCTTCTGTCATGGCTTGATTATTTTACAGATGCTGGATGTGCAGATTTGGATATCAGCTATACTATCTGTATTTGTTGTATTTTATCCTCTGTACTGCCAAAGGCCAATGATTTGCAGCTGGGTATGAAAGTAAAATTCTATTCTGCCTGAAACACAGCTGAGAGGAAGGGAGCGATGATCTGTGCTCTTGTTTATACAAGTAAGATAAGAAAAACTACTTTCATGTGCCAGCATGCTGTATACCGATGCCCTCACACTCAAGGAAGAATGCATTCCCTGCAAGTACTTTAAAGTCAGACTTTCAAACACCTAACTTGGTAATACAAACATCAGTATCAGCAAAATGTTGTATTACTTGGTCTGGCATGCTTTCTCAGGCACTCCTCCTCACTTTACCAATGTTCTTTCAGCTGGGCAGCCATAAGTCTAGTTCACAAAGATCACCCAAAACTGTTTCCTGCATGAAAAAACTCAGGAGTTTCCTGCTGGCTGGTATCCTGGGTAAGAAACTGAATGGAGAATAGTGAAGATAAGTAATAGGGAAAAAAAGGAAAAACAATAACAAAGAGCAGGCACATATAGGAAGTGAGGAGAGAAATGATGAAAAACAGACAGTGAAGTATGGCAGGTTACAGTTTCCACAGCATTATATCGTACTGGGAAATAAAAATATGTTGAAGTATATTAGCCTTTATCATACTTAACAAAAAGCATTTCATAAAATTACTGGATGTCATTGTACATTTTCCTGCGTATGGCTGGCAACTTGTCTCAGCCCCTACTGTGATTTCTTGTATCTGAAATCACTGTTTGAAGCCAAAGGAACTCTTCCTGAGGTGGCATGCTATGCCCACTGGATCTACACTGAGAAGTCTCCATTTCTCCACCCTAAGCAGAAGAAAAGCTCCCAGTTCCATTTCCCTTCTTACCTCTGGTGTTATGAGCAGATGGATTTTAGTATCACTGTCAGATTTAGACACAGACTTATACACACTTCATGTCCTCTGTCTATAAAGAGCTGGAAACATCAGTTAATGAGGTACAACTGGCCTCTGGAGTCACAGCCTCACTGACCAGTATTGACAGGGTAGAAGCAAAACCACTTGACCCCATAATGAATCTGTGAGAGATGCCCAGCCAAGACCATTCTCTCATATGTTATTACAGTGTCCAGAGTAGAAAAAAAAAGGGCTTACTGATGGCGCAAACATGGGCAAGAAATAAGGGCTTCCCTTGTACAGCCTTTGTAGGGAGAGGAGATGCTTCAGTCTCCCTTGCTGTTCTGGGAAGATGGGAGAGGACCCGGCAGCCCCAGGGGCAGGTGCAGTGCCCGTCCTAGCTGGGTGGTGATCACCCTGGTGCCGAGGGTCATGCTGAGCCCCCTTCGTGCTCCACCTGGTGTTTTTTCTCTCTCTTTCCACTGAGAAAGGATGGGTCTGACAGCTGGTGCCTGTGACAAGCAAATACTGAGCCCATAAGGCTCTCCATGACAGTGTCTGCCACCACCTCTGTGAATGTCCCTGCACTCCAGCACAGTCAGTACCTGTGCTGTTGCCCTCACAGCCTGCTGCTGCTGTGCCTCACCCCCGTTCTCCAGAGCAGCGTGCAAATAGAGTAACACTCTTAACAGCCCTCGCAAGTTTTGGAGGTCACTGTTCCTCCTCCCTCTGATCTAAGTGTAATTGCTGTAACTAACTTGGATGAGATTAGTAACAAAAATCCCTACAAGGAATTGGGAGGTGAGCGCTGAACTGTGAGTAGGCTAAATCTATCAACTTTTGACACTTTAGGTCTCTGTAAATCAGCTCACTGCAATTATGAATTTGATAATTGTTGTAAAACCCATTCAGGAAGGGTTTTAGGCTGTGCTTATTATGACACGGTGTAACACCATATTGGCACCACTAACACATCATATTATATATTAGAAATGTGACTAATGATTATGCAAAAGAAAGTTACTCATGACTTTTGGTCAATTTTTTATTAGTAAGATGGCTGTGCTACACATAACAATAGACCAAATGTTTACCCTGAGGAGTCATTATTCAATACTTGCACAAATCTAATCTAAATTTCAAGAAGGACCATCTATAACAGCAAATGGGAAATTAACACCAGGAGCTAATAGCTATTGAAAATGATGTTTTCTTTTGAAGCTTAGATCATATTTTTTAAATGGACTCAAAAAAGGAAAAAAAAAAAAAAGAAGGACATAATGGTATAATGGTAAATTATGATAAGAAATTATTTTAAAAGCCAAAAATATAACACTACCTGTAAAGTGAAGGAACATTTGTTAGGGGAACACTGACACAGCATTTAAAAACATAAACACCAAGATTTATACTTTTCTATATTTCTGAAGGTGAGAATTACCAGCTAGAAAAAGAAACAATTGACTGGAAGAACATCTAGTGTATGTTGCAAAGACGTCTGCAGACACATCTGTGAAAGGATATGCCTAGAAAGTATCTGAAGTTGTTCACTCAATTTTTTTGCGAAGATTCACAATGCTGCATTAAAGTAGATATTATGACCAGGAGCAACATACTTTAATTAGCTTTGATTTTTGTTATGTAATATATTCAGTGCATGTGAAAGATGATGTATTGAGACTCTGGAGCAGGAGATCCTCTCTCCATCTTTATGTGAACAAAGTACAAATTTGCTCTCCTATCAATGCCAAAGCATCGGTGGTCCAGTGCTGGTGCCCAGAGTTGTTAATTCCTATTAGCACTGCTAATGTTGATACACAAACATCATATGTAAATGGTGCTTTAGGAAAGTAACTGAAGCTGGAATGAAAAAATAAATTACTTGTTTCCATTTTAAAGTGTTAGTTTGGAGTGAATAGAAAGAAGGCAGAAAGGAAAAAAATGCTATCCACAACTACAACATTCAAACACTACCAAATCCAAATACTGACGCTTTCAAGGGAATAAGACCATAAATAAAGAATGCCATTACTGTCACATTGAGTGACCACTTGTATAACGCCAGCCAAAAAAAGCCTACCCCACAATTCCTGTGCAGAGCCCACAGTTCTCTCTCAGGGTTAAAATATGTTCAAGTGATGGAAAATCCACCTCATGTTCAGGTAAACTGCTCTGAAGGTTAGTCACACTGTTAAAGCTTTTTCCCATATTTTTACTGAGAATTTCCTTGTCACCAATTTCCTTAGCTTCCATGCTATGAGGGATTTCACAGCTGGGTTTTTTTTCTTCTAGATTAAAGTAGGATCAGCTATCAGAAATCTTTTCACTATTTAAGCTGTGCTCACCTCCTAACCCTTTCTGGTTTTTTCCCCCTTTTAGCTGTGGGGGAGGGGATAAGCTGAACAGCTTAAACCCTAAGCTGCTTAAGAGTTCCTAAGCCTCTTATGGTAGGGGATGTTTTCTGAAAACTGAACTCTTTTGCAGCTTTTTTTTGACTAACCTCCAAATTTTCACATACTTTCTGAAACAGAGACAACAAACCAGGCACAGTGCTCCTCTAACTGCTTCCCTTATACTTTTTACAGAGGAAACAGGACTACCTGGTCCTTAGTCTTGTGGTAGACTAATTGCCCTGCTTCTCCAAGGACTTAATTCAACTGTTAGCCAGCGAGGTGACCCCTTATACTGGGTTCTCACCTTTAGTCATTTCTTGTAAGTCTCACTCACGTGGGTTTGGATAATGAACATGACCTTTGGGCCAAGAAGAGGTAAGTTATGCAGGAACCACCACCCACCCCCTCAAAAGACAACCAGTAAACTCAAGAGTATCCTGAGAGGAGTTTTTTCCTCTTTTCAGGTGAGTGTCAGAAAGCCTGGAGTCAGCATAGTGGGAAGCCAGTTTGCTGTCTCATTTGGTGAAATAACCATAGTTATACTACCTTCAGGATCATGATGCTATTGTAGAGTGTTTCAGATAAGCATTTTAAAGAACTAGTCATTTAAAAGTATTTTGGTGGAGGACTGAGGATTTGCTGTATTGACAAAGAATGTTGTCTCAGTGCGTGACACAGGATGATGCAAAATACTATATGCAAGGAGTACAGCATGTATTTGAGCAAGCATTGAATAAACATCATTGTTCAATAAAGGCACAAACTCGATGGGATAATCCTTCTGCTGTAAGAGTGAGTGAACCAAAACATATAAAAAATGAGGAGATGCTGAAGAGGAGAGAGAGAAAAAAGCAAGGGGGGGGGGGGTGGTGAGTGGGGAGAGGATGGAAAACTCATCTATCAAAATACTTTTAGATTATTTCTTTGCAAGAGTGAATGATTCTATGAGACAATGAGTTTACAGCAGCCCATTAACTGAGACTCAACACAAAGCTACTGAGACATACTCTTCCCTACTTACTTACACATTTAAGGGTTGCCAGGCAGGCCACTGTGCTTTTGCCTTGATGACTGTTAAAACCTCATCGCTCTGTAAAAAGAGAAAACAAGAAAGTGATTGGGACAATTTACAACAAGAGTAATTTGATTTACAGAAAAAAAGTAAGAGGCACTAAATCAAACTGTGCCTCCAAGGTCTGGCTATGAGAAATGTGCTTTGTCCTTTTTGCTGTCTGGGTACCTTGTCCCCTCAGCTGCACAGGGTTCATCAAGAAGCCTCTCAGAATGCAGGAGGCAAGAGCAGCAAGCAAAGGCAGTTAGATTTTGGACGCAGTCTTTTCTGCAGGAACTAAAGTGAGCTTAAACCACCAGCAGTCACAGACTATGTTATTTTTGCATCATGAGCTGAAGGGAAAGGTTTCAGAGTGGTGCACAATGACATGAATAAATAAGACAACAACCTTTATAATAGGGAAATACCCCAAAACAATATGACTAAACTGAGCCTTGTTCTGGTAACACTGTCACAGAAAGAAGTAGCTGTGCTGTATGTTGGGCTGTTAGTCCACATGTAGTAGTTTAGTGGCAAAAAGTATTTCCTGGGCTGTCAAATTTGTGACTCTCCACCAACCCTTGTCACCAGAAGAATTTATGAGGTTAAAAAAACCCAAAGACACAAAAATAAATCTTAATATGTTACAGATCTACAGATCACAAGGGAGACAAAAACTAGACTGCTGCTCTTGGCAAACTAACACAACATGTGAGCATGTATGTTATATTATTTATTATCCTTATCTGGGCAGAGGATATAATGAATCCATGGTGGATGTGCTACAATCTCCTCCAGGTAAAGCCATGGGTAGCACTTCGTGTTTGCTCTCCATTTATGCACACAAAAATTATAGTGTGAAATATAGCAGCCATCTGTGGAAGCCCACAGTGTGGCAAAGCATTGTACAAACACTATTTCCGAAAGTCTGTAGGAATTCCTGCATCAGCAGTTTTAAACTTCATGTTGGCACAATAAACCCAGGACAAAGGCAGGAGACCTCTAACAAGGCTCTGATGCCCAGAAGATATCTATCACAGTTTTAAGAAACATTTTCCCCATCTCCCTGAGGAATCCACCCCAGTAATTCACTTAGAGGAACACAAAGTTTACAGTTCACTCACATGATTTCTACTGTCTTTTAAAAATATTTCCCAATTACACTAAGAAACCCACCTCATACGTCACCAGTAATTGGCATTTCCAGCAGATCTGACCTTTCAGTTTAGTGATAATAGTGAGATTTCCTGCCAGATAGCAATAGTTCTGATACCCCAGACTAGCTCTTCTCCATATACAGCCTGTTTAAAGAAAATAATTTTTGCTGTTTGTTTCTACCACTCTCAATATTTTCTGTCTCTCTCTTTTTTCACCAAAGCAGGATAATTATGGTGCTGATAGACCCACTCTGTAACACACAGAGTTTTTAGTCTTGGGAATATTTATGTGACATGACCTCTCACTCAGCCTGAGTGAATGGATAAGACATTGCTTGAAAAACCTTTTTATAAACACTACTGCTTTGCCAAAGCCTATGCTACATTAGATGAAAATCTGATTCTATAAAGGCAAGTGAGTGTAGAAAGATTTAACCAAACTCCCATACTACTAACACAGTGGGGCTGAAGAGAACATTACGATGAGTACAGCAGAGGCACAGCAGCACCTGGGACCCCAGGGGCAGGCCCTGGGCCAGAAGCACAACCTTTGCCCAGCTCCTGCTCCTGCACAGAACCCAGCAGAGTTGGGCCAGAGGGCATCATGTGCGTTCAAGCTCACCTATGGAAACCTTCTTACCTCCATGCCTACAAAAGTGGAAAAGACAGGTTTCTCCTCAAAGTGATTTAAAGGAAACTGATAAATTAATGAAGTTAAAGGCCTGAAGTTATAAGACTTGTCTTTCTCTGTCAATGGAATTTGCCTTAACTTTTAATTTTCCTTGTTTCAGCATCTCAAGTCTTTGCAGCCACTCATACCTTCAGTTATTTGCCTTGAAAACACATCTGCATTAAAAATTATTAACTGTGTATTGTACATCCCAAAGGAAGACTATTATGAGCATAGATGGTTACACTTATTAAAATAATACACTGCTTATCTAATACAAGCCAGTAATTATGTCAGTAGCATTCAAATAACTCATATCCGAAAGCATTTTCAAACTAAGAGTGCTATTCAAACTAAAAATGCATACAATGAGTAGATGACCTCTAAGTATTAGCTTTGGAGAAAGCACAGAGGGAAAGAAATAAACAGAGCATGGTACATTCAGACATCCCAAAAGTTTTAAGGAAGGTTAAGATTGAGGTGCAAAAGCTGAACTCATGGTCTGAACCAAACTCCAAAGATGCAGAATCCAGCATTCTGTTGGAATGAAAATACACATTTTTTGTACCTAGAGATCCTTAACAATTTTACAGGATTAGTCTGCAACTTGAATTAAATAGTTGTCATTCTAGACTGGTATTTTAATTATTCAGTCACCTCTATCATACAATTTTTAATAATTCAAAATTAAAAAAATAAAATGTGTACACTGTTGCTAATGCCAGTATGTTTCTACTACTACATGCAGTAATGGGCAGAGACCTGAGTAGATGGTTTGTACGGTAAGGAGTTTCTCTTGGGCAAATATTTATGTTCTTGAAAACAATCCAGCAAACTGTGCATGAGGTCTGGGTGCCAGTTCTGTGTCAGCCTGGGCAGCACAGCTCCCCTCATCACTAGTGGTGCCACCAGCCTGTGTCTCTCCAGGTTCTGCAGGGAGCAGGCTCTGAAGTTCATTCAGCACAGCAGTGACCTTCCTTTACCTCCAGTCAACCTCCACATTCTTAAGGGAACGTGGTAAACTCAAAGAGGCCAACAAACAGATGTTACACACCACACGAGTTCACAGCCTCATGAACAATCCATAGAAAATATCTGATGCTTGGATTTGCTGGCCAGTATCTTAGCTGTAATTTACTGGCAGATGGGAGAAACTGAGAGGATACAAAATGCCTGAAGAGAAACCCAGAGATTAATGTTATATAACTGATTGATATAATCCAACTGCCTTGAATAATCCAATTGAACAGCCTTTAGAGGCATACAGTTTTTATGAATTTTAGTTAACATTTTTTTTTGCTGTATTACATTTGTACTAATTTTTCTTTCCTCTTCATATTTCCAAAGTTTTGCTATGATTTTTGAAGTAAACAAACTCAGATTCATGTCAAAATATGGCAAAAAGTTCTAGAATCTTTCACTGTTGTATGTTGCAAGTTGTCACCATTTATGTATTTGGCTGGGAAGCAATGACTCCCAAGTAATGAAACTGTTATATTTTTAAAAAGAAAACTACATCATTTTCAAAATGATGGAGTGTCAAATGTTACAATGTCAGAGTAAGTTAAAGAGAAGGTCATCAATACTCTTGCTTGGAGCTGTTGAAAATCCTTTAGGTAAAGTCTGATACACACCTCTTTCAACAATAAAGATGGAGGGAGGGAGGGGGGACAGGGATGGGGACGTGGGGACTGGGAGGGTGAAGGGGAAAGGGCTTAGGGAGTTTTCAAGCCTGTGTTGTGTCCTTTATGTATGTGGAAGTTGTCAAGGAATAAATTTGGGACTACCTGTCAGTTTTTACAGAGATACACAGGAAAAAGGTCTCAACCCTCTTTCTTTTTCTCATTTAAGGCAGTTTCGTCCTTTAGTACAAATGACAGAATTGACACTTGGAATTTGCAGTTGAGTTTTTGCTCAGCTTTGTTTGTGAAAATGGGTATCAGAGTGCAGGTTCTACTCAGAAGGGAACGCAGCGCTGTGCTATGCCACTGGCAGCCTAGGCACAACCAGCTGAAATAGGGTGACTGCTTCTTTACATGCCTAGAGCATGCTCAAAAAGTCCAGTGAACCCAAAGTAGTTTCTACTTTGACTTCAGTATTTTTTGGATTGTGGCCTACATTAACACATGCAAAAATAGCAAACAATTCTCCTTCAGATCCTCTTTCTATATTTGTTTTAAGCTGGAGGTGAGTGGTTGACTCAACAGCAGTTCTTTATGAACATACTGTCCTCCAAAAAGTCCTAATAGCATGATTTCAAAAAGTTGGTAATGTCATTCTAATACAGCCAGCCTTACCAATGTCCTGAAGTTGGCAAAAATTAATCATTTACTGTAGATTCATTTCTTCCTGCAACGTACAAATGAACACAGAATAATGGCATTAAATAGCAACAAATAGAATCCCATAGTGTGAAACCACTGTTAAATTAGTTCATCTAGCTGTGCACTTCACAAAAGATTAAAAACATTTCCTCATCTTCAAGAACAGAAAGTCGGATACAGCTCAAAAAAGCAGCACTAAAGATAGAATTTGATCTGAAGTCTTTCTCAACCAAGGGAATTTAAAGCAACTCTCTTAAAGGGTAACATCCATTAAAAAAAGTAATGAAAGCTTTCAGCTGAAGTTTTAAGCATTGTCTGAATACCTTTAGAATAAAAGAGAGATTAGTAGGATCTGAAAAGCTGCATAAACTGTTTCATGTGCTCCTGCTGCTTTTTGGTAACTGATGTGACTAGTATATTTTCTGAACTGGAAGTTATTTTCAAAAGTGTTTCTTATTACTAGTGTTTTATGTGTGCCAAAATACATTAGAAAATGTTACTGTGCAGATCACTTAGCACTTCAAAATAATGATTTGATTCAGTTCAGCTAAACATGTGACTGCATTATCTGACATCAAAATCAGAGTCAGATTCAATCAAGTGTAGGAATTAAAAAACTTGGTTTGAGCCAGAGCTGCATTGCACTCAATTCACACCACCACTGCTTGGCATTCATTTCATTATTTTAAAGCAGAGAACATTTAATTCCTTCTACAACACTCATGTTTGTAATACCTGAATGCCTTTCCATCCACAGTAGACTCATTTTCACAAGATTCTTGGAAAGTAGAAAAAGCAACATTATCCTCAATTCACAGATGATTAATTGAGCATCTTCTGGAAACAAACCTACATAGCTGACTTTTAAGATAACATCTGCAGTGCAGGATCATCCTTGCCCTCAAAAAATAATTTGTTATTGAAGAAGAAAGAGATAAGACAAGAATGAAGAAGTATAATGAACAGTATGTCTTCTGTGGGGAATCAAATGCTATGAAAATGATATAGTGCTTCAGGAGCATAGTTGTGTGCTCTTAAAAGCCGATCATTTTTCTGTGATTAGTATATAGACATTATTTCTACCTCCAGGCTACACAGGCACACAGAAATGACTTCAGAATGTGAAAAGCATTTGCTCAGTATCCATAACACTTCTTCAGTTCCTGGAAATAGTTTCAGACTAACAGAAGTCTTCAACACTCAATTTTTGGCTCCTTGTTGCTACATACATTGTATAGCCTTGTTAAAGGGTGCTGTTAGGAGGAAATATTTGACAGACAATGCAAACATCTGTTTGCACACTTTGAGCAGCCAGATAGGCTACAAAGAAACCTTAGGGCTCAGCACTGAAGACAAGAGTTTGCTTATACTATTCCTCTTATGGGCTTATGTATCTTATTCATTGATAAAAGCTCATGTTTACTTGGGGACTGATGGCACGAAGATCAATTCTGAAATCAGACACCTCTCTTCTAAGCTAGGAATGGTGACAGTGTTTGCTACAGTGATCTACTAGTGGTCATACCTTTACATAGGCACAATTTTCTACCAAGGGTTTATGTTTATGACTGTCATTCAACTCTCCCTGCTGATGAGTGAAAGACTATTTAGATGATGTTGCTATCTATTCTGATGAAACTACCACAGTCTAATAAGAGGTTTCAATTTGGGGGCCAGAGTGCAAGACTCACAGGGTAGTTGCTGGAGAAGGAAGAATTCTGAGCTCTGGACAATGATTTGTTCTTCATGTAACAACCTTTTAATGCTAGAAAGATGTTAGCACTATAATTTTAATTTCATGTACATGTAGTTAGGTTCTACTTAAGCTATTAGTGAAGTGCACCTTCTTTGATATTATAGGATTGTTACAATTCAATAGCATAGCTTTCAGCAGAAATTGAATTGCAAGGTTTCATTTATGAAGAGTTCTACTGTGGTAATATATGTGCCAGAAAGTGTATTACAAGACCAGAGAAAAAGAAAAAGGTGCTGTTTTACCCCAACACAAATGCATACTTTCTTCCCAGTTTGAGAGAAAAATAAAGGCCAAGTTTGTCTTTAAAGTATTAACTATCACAAAATACCTGGTTAATTAATGCTCAGTTAATTATTTATGGACATGGAAGTTATAGACTTCCATGGATACTAATTGAAATATGGCATCTTTTCAGCTGGTTGATAAAATTTGTAGACATTGTGCCTACCTCAGCTTTAAAGATGTATTTGAATGAAAAGGGTACACTGATGTGGGCACACTACTGAAATTTGTAAAAGCTTTAAAAGGAAAAGGAAAGCTGTGTGGTAATAAAATATTTCTGGGATAAAAGCAGCTACATACAGCTTTATTTCCTCTAGAGTTCATCTTTCCATAAATACACATTTGCTATATAGTAACTGACTATGATCTCCTGTAATGCACACTGAGCTGGTAAGTTTCAGCCTGCTCAGAGTCAGCCAAGTTTTCTGAGTATTTCTTGTTTATGTGGAGCATGTCGGAAGTCCCCCATAGCTATTAGCATGGGCATTACAAAATCTTACTTGCAAGGCTACTATTGGGATCTGGTAATACATCATGCAACACATCTATTTTTCTGTGGGTGCAGCCAAGGAGATTGCTGAAGTTGCCCTGAGCCTCAGTGCTGAGATGAAGTTTTACTGTTCTTTTTAACATGCAGAGACTTTTTTATGAAAGAATGTGCAGAAGCTTTTTTTCCCCATTCCATAAAAAAAAGATCATTTTTGAAAAGGTTAAGCTTTTAGTCACAAATTACTTAATTTGGAAGGGGAAAATAAAAAAAGTCCAGAATTAAATTCTAAATTCTGTTAAATTCTATGCCTAATGTAGATTATACTTAAAGTATAGGATCACAGACTTGGGGTTACTTCAAGCAACAGCAAAAATACATTTCAGTCAGTGGAATTATACCAGAATTGTGTTTGCCCATTTTACTCTGACTTCTTTATGTTCATAACAGTTATTTTGAGGCACTTGAGAAAACAACACATAAGATATATAAACATGCCTGAATGAGAGTCATTATTTGATCATAGTACATACAAATTTAGTGTTTTCCTGTACAAGTACTTTCTTTAATGTCTTTAATTAAAATGTCATATTTCTTTTCTTCAAAAAATGGGTAATGACATTTCAGGAAATACAAAATCCGTTCGATTTATTCACCAAATATGAAAATCTGGGGGAATTTTCAGACTTTTAATAACATCTGCTCAATTGCAAAAGCACTATTTGCTCCATCCCTGACAGTGTTCAAGGCCAGGTTGGACTGGGTTTTGAGCAACCTGGTCTAGTGGAAGGTATCCCTGTCTGTGGCAGAGGGTTGGAACTAGATGAGCTTTAAGGTCCCTTCCAACCCAAATCATTTTGTGATTCTATGATTTCAGGGCTGAGATAGATAAGAAAATACTGCTGGGATGCAATTGAAACAAACTGGGATGAAACCGTCTCCATTTCAGGAGAGCACATAACCCAGTGCTTCAGATAGTCCCAGCTGAATCACTGAGCTGTACAGCAAAGCTCTCCTGTACTTAGCAATTCTGTAATTCACTTTAACAAAGAAAAACTTCTGTGTTAGATAATCAGGCTGAGAATTTTCCTGAAATGTGGAGATTATCTATATTTTCCAGGAACTATGGAAATATATGTTGAAGCTACAGTTTCAGGATGGTGACTTTAGCTGACCATCTTATGCTTAAGAAAAGCTTTTAAAAGGGAATTATAGGAATTATAATTCCTGATTTTATTAAAAATTATTAGGATGGGATGCAAAAAGAAGTATTGTTACTCTTTGTTACTCTTAGTATATATCCCCAAAACACTGATTCACTTTGCATTAAGAATCTTCTGCATTTCTTGTCCCACAGGGTTTTATTTCGATGAAGTGGTTGTTTCAGGAGGTGAATGTAGGCTGAAAGTAATAACAGGAGTGTTGCTAATGGCAACATTGGAAATCATATGCTCTATTTTATTTCCATTAAGGTGCAGTTACATAATGTATGGTGTCCCACTAAAGCAATAATTCATTTTTGCATAGTACAAAGCTTAGCAGTGTGTGTTAATGAGCCCTAGGTATGCTCAGAGTACTTTCTGTGGCTGAGCAGATTCTGTAGAAAAGGGTTTCTCTTGTAAATCCACTTTTTAATTGCACATTGATTTTTTTACTCCACATTTTGCTTAATTCTACTTAGAATGCTTTGCTGTCTTTAGGACTACAGGAACATTGTGGAGTCCTATATTACGAGAAACGAGGGAATATCTTTTCACTACCCTTAGGGATGATTACTTTTAAAGTAGGAAATTAAACTAGACTTTCAAGCTGATCATAAATGGTATAAATCCCACCCTCTTCTGAATTGGTTTATCCAATACATACCCTTTTGCCCTCCTGTCCTACCTTGCTGATTTCATCAATCGTCTAGACTAAACTAGCCTTTAAACCTATATTTAACTGCTAGAAAGCTACTGTTACTTTAAATTTACAAATTTTTTCAAAATACATGAGCACACCAGAAAAGAAACAGAAGGAAAAAAAAACCCACAAACCAATCCAACACACCAAGCCATTCTGTGTATAATAAAGCAGATGCATGCACCTGAATGGTAACCTGCAAGCAGCAAGACAAAAACTGCATCCACTGGAGATAATGAGAAAAGTGTTCAAAAGCATTAGGTTCACTCAGCATATCCACGTTCAGGTAACTACAGCATTTTTTTTTGCTCAGAC
Organism: Melopsittacus undulatus; assembly: GCF_012275295.1. Classification (NCBI taxonomy): domain Eukaryota; kingdom Metazoa; phylum Chordata; class Aves; order Psittaciformes; family Psittaculidae; genus Melopsittacus; species Melopsittacus undulatus. Next base: position 21,260,696 of record NC_047534.1, read on the forward strand.
TTTCAAATAGTTTCAAAACAGACAGGGATGAAAGCACTGAGACAGGTTCTTGGGTATGCTATGAATAAGTGAGCTCAAATAACTTAAGTATCAGCAGAAAACCTAAGGAGAAGGCTGGGCCTGCTCTGAGAGAAAGCCCAGAGAATGACCGAATGATTTTGTTTTCTGGCGAATGCCAGCAGTAAGATTCCAGGTATTGCTATTATTCATCCTGCTGCTGCTCTCTGACATTACTCAAACATAGTAGCTTGAACAGAAGCACTTCTTTGGATAATAACAACTGATTTTCAAGAAGACCAGAAAATTAGTTCAGGAGGTAAGTTTTCTTGACGCCTGATGGCATTTTGACAAATCAATGTTGGGGTTAGGTGTTTTTTCCATTCAGAATGTACAACTTAAGTATTCTAAATGTGCTTTAACTGCTATGCAGAGGCAATCATAACAGCTTCATATCCCTTCAGTAAGATGTGTCTAAGCCATACTTTACCATTTCTTTCCTCAAAAAATACATAAGCCCACAAAAAAACACAACAAAAAAAATATAGTCTTTAAATAAATTAAGGAATTGAGGATCCTATCATGAATTACATTTTTTTATAATCTGCAAAGAAGTAGTGTCTTAGCGAAATCAATTTCACCTCTTCCTCTCCATATACACTTTCAGCCACTGCCGTGACAAACACGTTGCTGCCCTCCTGGACCATTTCTCTGGCACTGTCCAGTCTCATGGTTTATGCTTTGGCATTAACTCTCTCAGAATTTAATGACCAAATAACACTTGTCTCAGATTTTTAATACAGTCATCTCTATCTCTGATAGGACTTTGGAGAGCAGGGGTTTAAGTGGAATGTCAGAGTTTTCTCCAAGGAATGAAGATGTTGACATTCTTCCCACTGGGGCTGCCTTTACTGCCTTCTTTCCTTGCAACTCCCTTGCCTTTGAAAAACAACTCAGCCTACACTGTGTGACTTAAAAGACTATCTACGTAGCTCTCCACAGACAGCAGCTACAGTCTGATAGCCTTGATTCTGCTTGTGTACATTAGTTTTGCCTCATCTTTGCTTCTGCACTTTCGCATGCTGGGACAGACAGAGAAGGAAACTGACTGCACTATCCATCCTGTGGGCAGGATTAGCTTTTACAGTTGATAGCTTTTATTTTTCAGACAAGCAACTCTCCTGTCCTGTTCCTCAGTGTGGATTTGTATACTTTTAGAAAGGTCTTGTTTAGGTGGATGCTACATGGATGCTCCCCACTCTATCCAGCTTCAGATGGACTCTGAAGAGATAGGTAACAACACAATAGCTAAGGGGCTCTAAATTTTGCTCAACACCAGAGGACTAGTACAGCATGCTCCAACTGACATACAGCTAGCATGCGAATATAACTCAATCATCCTACTCCACAAATAGTGGACAACCCAGAACCCATTGATCTCTCCTGCATGGCAGTGGGCTGCATGCCAGATGTCCCCTTGAGCAGGGATCCTCTCAAGGTTACTTCTTGAAGTTGAGAGAATCCTTACCATGTCAGATAGTAACTGAATTGGGAATAAGAGCACTGAAACTTCAAAATCTTATCTATGTGATATAAAGGAAGGATAGATTGTGCACGTATCATCCTTTAGACATAAACCATTGACCAAGTCTGGGAATAAGCCTAAAGGCAGCTGCTACTAGACTCCCCTCTGAAAAGGAGATTAGGACCCAAGGGGGTCCTTTCTGAACCTCAGGACTCAATGAGAGGCTGTCCCTGACAGTTCTGTCTGACCTTATCCTCTATGCAGTACATAACCAAGTGTACTTTGCTTGTTAAACCGCTGTTGCATTTACCATTGGCCTCCGTTAACTCACTGACTTTTATCACTGAAATATATCCTTGCTTCTCTCTTGCAAGTGAAGTGGATCATTCCATCCACAACAATGGAGGCAAATCCAGAAACTGAGACTGACCAGGAAAGTCTTCTTGTCACTGTTATCACTTTTTAGAAAAGTCAGGGGCCTGAGCTAGGCAACACTGTCTCCCATCTCTGGTGGCTCTCCAGCATTTACACAGTTGGGAATGGTATTATGAGGTTTTGTTTTTGTTTTGTTTTTAAGCCATTTAGCACTAACTTTTCCCTCAGAATAGTGTGGGAAGTCAGGTGAAGGTTATCTCCCTACCTGCTGCCCACAGGAGCTTTTAGAGCCTCAGATATCTTTAGATCAGTTAATATGGCTACACTTTACACATGCCATCAAGCAGAATTAATATACAAGAAGACAAATTATATACAATTACAGCTTTAAAAACAGTAGGAGCTGCTATTAAAATGACATCTGCAATTGATGTACTTAACATACCAGGGAAGAACTATTAATTCCACTGCAGAAAGTAACATTCTGGTTTCTAGCTGTTTACTTAGAATAGCAAAAATAAAACAGAGAAACAAGAATTAAACCCTATAGCCACAGTGCTGTATGTCAGCCTTTAGTAATGAGAGATAAATGGGTGATGTTGTCTCTGTAATAAGCCAGACATGAAGAAATGCGTTTGTTTACTGAACATCCCTAAAGGACTCTGGAAATCCATAGGACATCCAGTTGCTGAGTGTATAATTCATATAGTTATTTTATGATCAGTGTAGTTCTAAATTAAGGAACAGGGACAGGGGCTGTTCTTTAAAAGAGGGTACTCACCATATTACACTGTTCTCACATGCTGCAATATTAATTCTAATAAGAAGAAAATAGCAATAAACAATCACTGCAGTAAGGTCAGGAAAACGTAACTGTCTTCATTTTAGCTGCGAAATACCACTAACTGGTAGAGATGCACCTTAAAGCTGTGTGTACTGCTAAAAATTACTATTGTGATGTACATCCCTTGCTGATTTGTAATTATATGTACAATTACCTATTTATATGCTTATCTCTGAAGCTTATGTGCTGAAGTTAGGCTTAAATTTCAGAGTTTAGCTGTTAGTCATGTTATCATGAAAATACACAATGCATTATTATGCCATGAAACAGGCATTCTGAATATTCTGTGACATATTCAGAGCCAAAAAAAAAAAACCCCACACTTCTCATTCCAGAGATAAAGCACATATTTCTGTTGTGATCATCTCATTTGTGTTCCTCTAAGTATCTAAAAAGCTCTGTCCTAGGAGCTCCATGATCTGCACTGTACAGTATTAGAATCATGCTCAGCTCTTTTAAGTCAGGGATACTGCATACAGATATTTATTTTCTTTCATCATTTTTTTTTTTCTCTCCCTGGAGTCCCCTCCCATACCAGCCTCCTGCTGGGGGATTTCCAGGGGACCACTGAACACAAACATTATTTCTTTCTTATTTTGTACAAAAGTAGACTGGTCCCACTGAAGTCCTAATTCCAGGTGTTAAGCCATTTTGTTAAAGTCATTTTCTATCCCTTAAAATAAAATCAGGTTGTTTCTTTTCACAGATCTCTAAAGAGACTAGAACTGCTCTGTTATTGCAGGGAAAGCTTCCAAAGTGGTTAATAATCAGAGCAGCAAAGCATGGTAAATGCCACGTCTCATTAAGAAGCCAGTAGCTGGACTCTATCGACTGGAGTAACTTTAAAGATACATCACCCTTTGGCTAATCAGGATGAATGTTTTTAATGTTCATGCTCCTAATGCAAAAGCATGTAAATGCACAGGTTGGTTCCATCTTGTCTTCCCCTGATGCTGCAGTTGTATGCTGAAAGAAACTGATGGAAATGTTCACTTACACCAGAATTGCAGAGGTATTGTACCACAGTAAGTGCTGAAAGACTATTAAATACGCAGTTACTGTGGCACTCTCTGAATCTTGATGAGCCAATTAATAGTACTTTGTATTTTCATGGCACCTTGCCTCTAGGACTTTAAAAATGCTTTTAAATAATGATTATGTTCTAGAGCTCTCCCATAAATCATTTGCACCACTGTGCGGACACAAAAACTACAGCAAAGTTAGAAGTGCAATAAGGCACTTTCAGCTCAGAAAGCTTTCTTCCAAGCATGTTCACTGACTTCCAGCAGTACTATGGTGGTACAACAGCATGCCTCGAGAAGTAAGAGTGACAATCACACCACCACTGGTGTCATCTGAAACTGTGAAGAAGTGACACCTGCTAATTCACAATATAATAAAGGTGGAGACACCAAGCTTGTTCTACAATACTGAATGACTTGATGGGCCACCCTTTATAATCAAAGTAATTACATGCAAACATGGAACTGTCTACAATCTGGACTGTCAATCTGAATTTGTGGTTAAAACATTAATTAAACCAGCAAGCATGATCAAGCTGTCTGTGAAATACATTAACTACACTAACTTTGTGAAACCAGGACACCATCAAACAGATAATCTGTGGCTCAAACCACAGCTTTCACAAAACCGAATACCATGTAAAAGCAATGTAAAAGGCATGCTATAAACCAGACCCTCAGAGGACACGTAGTTTGCTTTGAAGAGCAAAAGTGTGTCTTTCCAATAGGCACCTAACTATAGTAGCATTATAAATGAGGTTGCTTCTCCGAGGAAGACAGATGAGAATGCTTAACAATTCCTTTCCCCAAATACCATCTACAAAGCTGGAAGCATGTTGTATCTTATCCTGTTCTGGAATAATTGCATTATAATCTGTGCTTTAAAAAAAAAAAAAAATCAACACAACCCCTCCCCAAAAATAATACCTCAAACTACTGATTCAGCCTCCTCCATCTTTACCCCAGTAAGAAAGCAAATGACCTTCAGCCTCTCCATCCTGCCTTGACAACTGTAATTCCAAAACTAAGCTTTCTGTGCACCAACAGACTTCATACAGTGCTACTTGCTGTGTCAGAACCAACACAGAACTGGTAACATTTCACAGGAACTATATAAATGAAATAAAACATATTAAGCCCTAGAAAGAAATCACACAGTCAAGGAAAAGGAAGTCCAATCTCAAGCAAGATATACTCTGATGGGCCAGGAAAATCTACAAAATATTTTCAAAGCCTGAGGGCTAAGATCCAATACTCTCTGCTTGTGAACAGATCCTGCTGTCTCGTGGTTTCTCCTCCCCACAACCCAACCAGTTAATTAAACCTAGGATATGTTCAAACTTCAGAATTACCTGAAATTTTGAGCATTATTTCTTCCTGTAAACTTTTCTCCTGGGAACTTTTCTCTGGGAACACAGCCTGGGCCTAGTGAGCCAAGGTTTAATGCTCTTAACCACACAGCTTCCATTTCTCCAAAACATTCACCTCCTTTTATAGATGAAAGCAAACCTTTCTCACACAAAGATCTGGAAAGATCCCAATTACAGATAGGCTTACATATTACCAATTATTCATTTTCTGAATCAGAACTGCTGTATACAACAGGCAAGAACATTTGCAAGTGCAGATACTATTCACAAATAATGTTGATCTAGTTCTTAAGTTATGGCTCTCTTTGAAGGAAGCTACTACTTACTATAACCATGTCCAAGTGAATCTGAATTTAACACTTCATAGGGTATGATCAGATTACCAAAGCAATTAGTATCCTTCTTTTTTTCTTTTCACCTGTTTTACATATAGTTCTTTTTACCTTTCACAGGTACAAGAAGTTCTAAATTGCTCTCAGTAGCTCTCTCTTTCTTATCAGAAATACAGCCCTAATTGTATCAGCCCTTCTCAAAGACTGCTCTCTTAGTCACTACTTCCTTCAGCTACACAAGAACTTACAAAAAGCCTTAACCATTCATGGTTTATTTTTTCTGCCTTCAGGTCCACATTTCTACTGCTTTGTTCTGCACATTTCTCCTACAATAAATCATCCAGTGTTACTGGTCCCACGTGCCTGTATGCTTTTCATTTTTGTGAACAAAAATCCAACCATCTTATCAACTGCAGCTGCTTTTAAATACACTTTGGTGTCAGCAGTGATTTACTTTTTAATTATTTTAGGTGAGTGGTCCTATTGTTTTCTTAATAGCTGCTTTAAAGGTAGTGTTCAAAAAAGTGAAACCTCAGCATCTGAGCAAGGAAAACAGGTTAATTTACAATTACTTAACAAAATAATTTCCTTACAAGTACATTCTTGATGAAAATATTGCTACACTTCCCAAGTCTTCCACATTTTAGTGTGATGATTAAGGGAGTAATTTCCTTGATGTATGTTCTAGCTGAGCATTCTTGGGAGATTCTTGCTGAAAAGACCAGCAGGGACAATACAGAGATAAGATTATTTCTGTCTCTCTTCCAAAAGCCTGAGAGACCATTTTACCAGTTTTCTATTTCAGCTGCAAAGACAAGTTGTGAATCCAATGCTCACCAAAATTAAAGTCTAGGGATTTGATTTCAGTAGAAGGTCCATTTTTGTACTTTGATAAGTGCATGTAATTTTTTCTCTTGTCTGCAGGAGCACATTTATGATGTATCTGGGGCAAAACGGAGCATATAGGTAAACTGGTATTTCCCCAAAGAGAGATTGTAATCAGAAAGAACAAAACCAGCACAGTTTATTGCAAAAATGTACTCTCTGCAATGGAAATGTGAAGCAAGAAACATTCATGATTGTGAAAGGTGCAAGTTTATTCACATTGTTGAATTGATTTAAAAAAGTCCTGGGAATACACTGTATATTGCTTCTTTGACACATGCATGAACTATCAGGTATTAGAATATTTCCATAGTCTTACCAAGCATTTGATACACTGTCATTACACTGAAACATTAGGACCCCAAATGATAAATGTGTCTGCTGGTTTCAGATCAGGTAACTGCTTTCCATTTTTATACTACTGGCCACTATTAATCTGGCTGAATAAAGTACAGGGAATTGTACATTTCTGTAACATTATTTTTACATAGGAAATGCAGAATTGAAAAGTAATCGAAATAGTATCTGTGGCCAGATCTTTCTTCTGATTCTCTATACCTGTCAAAAAAACCCAGGTAATTTCAGGGTAACTTCACAGTAGGGTGTGATATTTTCCTTCTTTTCTTTTTTCTTCAGTTACCTTCATCCTTCTGAAGGTCTTTTTCTGTTTCTTGCAGCAATCATCTTCAAAAGAATGGAGAGGAGGGGAGAAAGGGAAAGAGCAAATGTTTCAGGCTAATGAGCAAATAGTAAAAAGGAGTTGTGCCTTGGGGGTCTTAACATTTCTTTGAAGGTGGGTCTTGTTTATTCAGTACTAGAAATTGGTCAAGATAATTTTTCAAGAAGCAGTTTGCAGCCTTTGTCCTCCCACAGTGCTGAATTATGAAGGAAGGAGCAGGTACAGGAAGAAGCCAATGCAGTAAACCCTGCAGGACCACTCAAAGTTGCATGAGCAGTCTCAATTTACCCATTAACCAGACACACTGAAATTGGAACTGAGCTGTGACAGTGATCTCCCTTGTTCTTCTGGAGATGTTCAATGTGTATGTGCTCTCCCTGTAGCCACATTCAACAGCAATGATCTGGCCTTAAATGTTTTCTGACTGCTTTCAGAGGGCACACTTAAACTCTTCAGCTATGGACTGAAAACAGAAAAAAGCTACAGATAAATGCTAAACATGCAGTCAATCTGGTTTTGTGTCTAAACACTCCCTTTCAGACATAAATATTTATCTACTGAAACTTAAAGCTTTACAGGCATTTCTGAAAGTAGAATCAAACTTTTATTAAAAATAAAAGCATTTGTTCCCACTGGGATCTCTTGGTAGATTAGAGCAGGGAACTCTTACAGTATTCATTAGCTCTGCACCTTTTGTTTTTCATTTGTTTGCTTACCTAAGCAGAGAAGGGAAGATATATTTTGGAGCTCTGTTATTCTGCAGCCCACAGAAGGCTTCATGAACACACAGTGCCAGCATTTCCAGAATCTATACCACCTACAGAACACTTAATCCCATTATCTTTACAACACAAGCTTTGATGCAAAAGAATATCCAGGACCTAGAAATGACTTATGAATTAATTACCTGAAGCATAGTCATTAAGAAAATAAATTTAAACATCGTGATTTCACATTCTGTTTCATTAACATGTTAGGAAAAAAAAAGAACATTCAGCAAGTTTTTGTGTCCGCCTGCAAAAGTATTTTATGCCAGAGCAACATTTTGAAGGTGAAAAAAGTAAGAGAAACTCTCAAACAAAATGTTATGGATTTTTTCACCTTAATAACACAAAATCAAAGACAGGTGCTGCCTCTGTATTTGGAAAGTACCAAGAGTATTTTGGGCTCTAACCTTAATAAAATAAATTGATGTGTTATGCAGCTAAGCGTGTTTGCAGCTTTTGGACCTTTAGATGGTCAGATGCAACATGATAGTCACTCACATGTTCCAAGTGCTAAATGCATAAAATTTAGTTATATCTGTAATCATTATGGCTAAAGCAACTGGCAAATTCTTCAAGATTGTATCCTCTTCTCTCTTATATTATGCTACACTTGGATGTTCTGAACAGCTTCTAAAACTATTTCACTTTGATTCATTTAGAGAGAAGAAAAAGGATAAAAGACTCAGAGAAGTATTAAGGTTATTGCTGATATCTGTCTCAGAACATTTTAGAAGAAGGAAAATAGTGGATCCATTTATCTTAAAGTGAAACCAGTGAAATATATTGCTTAAGGATTTCCATGAGCCAGAAAGGAACATTTTAGAAAGACACTGGGAAAAAGGCGTAACAATCTTCAGCCTCACAAGTGGAATGCCAGTTGCAGTGGGACATGCTGTCAGTTTCTGCCAAAGGTGGAAGAATCTATTAGTCTAACTTCCGGATCCCACAAAAGAGAAATTCCCAGAAGAAACATCTAATAGGAAACACTTGGACACACTGTTATATACTTTTAGATTTTTTTTTATTATTATTATTTTAACATAAGGCCTCTTGGTGAATCTCACTCCCTTGAGAAGCAAGAGGTCTATCTTACTTGTGGAACCCCTAGTATTCAGTTTATTTTTCAAATAACATGTGCTTTTATTCCAGGTTGTGAAATTGAAATGCTTTACAAGGAATTTGGCCTTGGAAAATTTAGGTCTTATAATCACCACAAGTTAATGTTATTATTAAGGTGTGATTGAAGAAAGTCCAAGACCTTTATTAGCTTGCAGTTCTAGAAGATGGGATTTTCTATTTTAGATAACTTTCCTTAAAATAACTTAAGTGAAAATAATCAGTTGCTTATTCAACTTTGAAACATAATTTCTTCTGGAATACATTATACCTTAGCAACTTATTGTTAAATGAAATGCCTGAAATTATTCCCCTACACATTCATTACACTGATTTCCATCTAGATCAGCAGGCAGCTGGTGTCTGAGTGTCTGTACTGTCAACTGATCAATTAGTATAACACTGAAAGCACCTTTTCCAGTCTTCTCATCCACACATTTCTTTAACTTCTCCCTGAGGGGTGATCCATATTTTATCTCATGGAAGTAGAGGACTTATTCTCATCAATGTAAATAGGATTTGAGAGAACTAAAATTCAGTAAGAGCTATATATCAAAATGTTTGACATTTCTAGGCTGTTTTATAAGTAAGTGCCCCAGCACAATATAGAATATGTTATTGTTATCTGGCAAAAATTATTCATTTATTCATTACACACACTTATCTGCAGGCAAAGTTCTTCTCCAAAATGTTCTTATTGTCTGGTGAATGGAGAACTGACTCTTGAATTGCATCTAATTACATTCTAATACATTGCCTTAAAAAGAAAATAACAATGTCAATATCATGAAAAATTATATTAGAAGAACCAGCTCTCTATTGAAATAATAGAGTACTGGCCATTAATAGCATTTTAAAGTTAGCCTTGATGTTAGAATTGTGTAGCTTTATACATAAAACATAAAATCAGTTTCACAAGAATACTTTTCAACTTGCCAGTGAATTGCTGTATTTCTTACATGCATTCAGCCAATGTACTATGCAGCTTAAATACATCATTTTATCACACAACAATTACAGAAAGTCTGAATATTTTTATTATATTTTTTGTGTAAATAAGATTCTGAAATCCTCTGATTACACATAAATGATGGTACTTTAAACACTAGCAAATAGAATATTACTGGTTTCTTTTCTGCTGTACCTCACATAAGTGCAGCATAAATGTCTTCATTCAAGTACTTCCCATTCTTTTTAACACAATAAGCTTTTGCTACAAACTGAACTTTAATAAGTGATTGCTCCTATTGACATAAGACCATGGAAAACAAAGGTTTGAACACAGTATGCATGAAAAGTGGAAGACCTAGTCAGTGAGGTGTAGGTATAGTTTTTGAAGAAATAAAAAATTACATTAATTAAATGAACACATCACATCAGTTCACACCAAAATGATTTGCCACAATAAGCTATAAAGATGCACCTTACACATATACACCTAAATCTGCAAATTCTAAACTAGTTTCTAGCATATCCTAAATCCACAGCTAATCTGTGCATGAAATAGAAGTGATATATTCAAACTAGGCACAAGAATGATAACTGATGCTTAAAAATCAATCCTTATCTCTCTTGACAGCAGTCTTCTGGGCTGACAGTCTAAGACTGGGGAATGCCTGCTTCAGTGGGGTATTGACACCAGTGATTCAACCCAGTGACTGACTTGACCCATCTGTAGTTACACTTTCACAATGCTCAGGTTAAGACAGATCCCCAGTGAAAGATGGTGTTACTGACTGAGCTGTGAGAACATTACAAGAAAAAGGAGGACAAAGAAAAGCATTCATATGCAATTACACTAATTGAATGAATGAGAAGCAAAGATTAAAATCAATATTCCAGTGCTCTAAGGCAGAGCAAGAACAGAAGTTTACAAGGCAAAGATTTTTCTCTATTGCTGATCAAAGACAACTTAAACATGGATTTCCAGGAGACTCACTGGAAAACATTGTATAAGTTGAGACATGTAGTGGTTATCAACAACTGTTATCAACATCAGGAAGAACTTCTTTACAGAAGTGACAGAGCACTGGAACAGGTTGCCCAGGGGGGTTGTGGAGTCTCCTACGTTGGAGATATTCAAGGCCCGCCTGGACAAGTTCCTGTGTGATGTATTCTAGGTTACCCTGCTCTTGCAGGGGGGTTGGACTAGATGATCTTTCGAGGTCCCTTCCAACCCTTGGGATCCTGTGATTCTGTTATTTTTGAAATTAACCCTGCTAAATTACCCTGCCTTTATCTGTAGAGCCTCACTTCAAGCAGTCACATTAGCAGCCCTTTCAGCTTTGAATATGTGATGTGAAGCAGAATAAAATATGACTTCTTGTTTTTATATACTTTCAATAGTGTTAAAAATTCTGTGTCTCCTACCTTGTCTCAGCTAATTAATATCACAACATGATGAAAGCACACCAGCCTTGTTTCACTAATAAGATGGTACTGGGTGGGTTAAGTGACTTGTTGTATGCCTGTTGCATGCCTGTTGCAAGAACAAGCAAGTCCGTGCTAATAAACGCATTCATATCATAAGTACTAAAATCACTGCTTTATCTCATAATGCTGTAGTGATTAACATTAATTAATTTTCACACATGGTATGGGAGAAATAGTAATGCAACTTCATGTTCTTGTTTCAGTTTACAACTTCTTGTCTACAGGTTCACAGGCAGTTTAACTACCCTGCTAGCCCCCTTTTTCCGTATATATTTTTAACATCCTGTTGTCTTTTGATTTGATATCTGCCTAGGACATGGATTATCTCTGCCTTACATGCCTATAAAAACATTACACATCTATGCCTAGAGGCAGTGGTCGAGTCTTTATGGCACTGCTACAGCAGCAAAAATCAATACAACTTGGTATAGTAGAAATGAAAGAAGGCTGTTATATGTGAAACCATTTAGGAATTACCAGCTTTGTAGGTATGGCAACAGAGTTCCTTCCCCAGTCCCTTCCCTTGTTCCTGTTGCTTGTCCAAAAGGATTTGCAGCTGATAGTTTCTCTCTGTAGGATAAATTAGCTTGTGCAGATCTCTTTGTTGCCATATCTAGCCTAGTTCAAATCTAGTTTGGGTCCTTCTGCATTATGCTGCAATAACCAAACCCTGGGCTCAACACACACTGGTTAAGTTTCACTTCATGGTACATGTATTTAGGGGCTACTTAGTCCCCATCTATCTGATTAAACTCCTGTGGTTTTGGAATCATCTCAGGTCACTGCATGCTGCACACTGTGTTCAAAGCCACTACTTTTTCAGAGGAAGCATCACTATGTGCCTTATTCCCACACATTTCTTAGTTACTGGTGAGCAGGAATTTCAGTTTAGCTGTCCATCAAAACAACTATTGTGTTGTTAAACTCCAGAAACTGGGACTGGCAGAAAGAGTGAGTCCTTTGAAAAATAAACACAAGATTTTGCCATCTCATCTAAAGACACAACTGCATGCTGCTGTTAGGAAGTAACGACTTCTTATCTCAGAATGACAAACATGGAAAGAAACAGGAGGAGAAAAAGAGGAGGGGGCATTATGATTCAGGCAATATGTTAAAGCACAATGTAAATTCAATATATGTTATTGTTTTGTTAGGGCAACCTTATTATACCTCCTTCAGAGGTATTCATTGCAGAACAGGAACTCTGTTCTGAAATGTGCAAGACTCTATGTAAATCAAGGGTTAATATCAATACAGCTGGATGCCAGTTTTAAAGTGCAACAATACTAATTTGCTGAGGTAGAAAGAGATTGTAGAAACACATGGCTGTTTTGATGAATTCCTTCAAAGCTTGGGCAGCTTTCTGCTGGAAATATCTAGCATAAAGCAAGCTGCTTGGGAGCCTGGGATCTCATTTAACTTGCTCATGACTGGTATTTAAAGGTCTGACAAATCTGGAAGCACACTGCATATGTTTCTAAATGGGACTCAGATTTTTACCCAGGCCATGACTTGTAGGATTTTTTGGCTCTCTGCCATGAAGGTGAAATGAGGTTGATTCTCCCTGCTGCAGCTCTGAGTTTCCGAGCTGCCTGTTATGCAGCTATGAGCGCTGTCCAGGCGAGTAACCTGGGGGATCATAGGCTTCTTGCAGCACTGGGAGTCTTGCCTGAATGGAAGGCTCTTCCATTACCCTGGCCAATTTTCTGAGAGTTGAAGACAGCCAGTACTGTTTCACTTTTGGAAACCAAACTTGCAAACAAAAACCCTCAACACAAACCAGGCCAATACAACTAGAAAAATATTCATGTTCACTGCAAAAGCCAACACTGTGCCATTGAGCAGGCATAAACAGTGTGTAGCTGTCTTAGGCTGCATGTTTATTTTAGGCCATTCTTCGAGTTCAGTCACTGATCTCATTGCCCATGGATGTCAGTGAGTCAGACTTTTAAACTGTATGAACTGAAACACTTGAGATGCTGGAAGAGCATCTTAAAATGCAGCTTCTTTTTGCAAAATCATGCATACCTACTTAGGAATGTCCCTCTTAAAAAAACTACTTTACCTCTATATTTCCATAGCTTATTACCATTGAGTAGGAGATTAAAATGCTGAAAAAGCTTTTATCAAGAAGGAAAAGTAGTTCTGCTCCATTCTTAAGCAAATTAGCATCTTAAATTTGATCTCTAAGCACATTTTAAAGAACAAAGGGTTTATTAAGCCACTAGACATTTTAGCTTAAAATGGACAAAAAAATATGCAATAGTCTTATTTAAACAACATGCAAAAGTGATGTGGAAGGCACGGTTATTGACTACATTATGCATGACTGAAAAGTAAGCTCCAATACTGTCTCCTTGCATATCTAAACCCCATTCTGTGGAGATACCCTGTTAGAAAGAGGTACAAGAAGGACATGTGAGAATTGTCTTGGTTTGGTTTCTCTGTGGGTCTATCTTGCACTCAGAGCACATACTGACTGAGGTTTCTAAGTATCCCCTAGTCATCAGAAGTTGTCTTCTGCTGGTGTAAAATAGTACTTTCAGTATTCAAACCCACATATTTCAATTTCCTAAAATAAGTTTGGGAAGTTATGTACGTCTAAATAAAATTTGTATGGCCAGCTTACATGTACATTTAAGGAAGTAGATCTGAAAATCCGGCCTTTAGAGTATGTATTAGTTCAATAAAAAGACATGTCTGCTACACTCCAGAATACAGATTTCCTAAGAGTAAAATACTTACTGAAAACAATATTTCACAATTCTCAATCTGGAAAAGATTGTAAGAAAACACTCTGTTATGAAAGAATAAGGCATTTCTACCCTGTTGCCCCAAACACTATGGTTTGTCACATTTAGGTGCAAAACCATCTCAAGAGTAAAAATCAGGTTGAATAGAAAATGAGTTATATTCATAGATTATAACAAATATATGCAGATGTGTTTTGTTGGCAGTGTTTAAATATTTAACTCCCTCATTTGACTCAAAATCATTCTGCTCTCTGAAGAAAGAGAAAAGAGAAAATCTTAGCTTGCAAGTCTTTCAGTCCGAGGAAGAGAAAGTGAACTCTCCAACTCAATCCTTTGGCCTTCCACTTTCCACTGAAAATTCCACTTTTCACAGCTGGTCATTCACTATATAACATAACACAACCACCTCTTTGTTCTGCACTGTGACTTGTTAGATTGCACACCACTCATGAAAATGAACATTGATCACTGCTTTGCACTTTGCTAATGAACATGGTTTCACTGCTAAGCTTACTGTACCTCTCATCCATGTGTATGCTAATTTATTATGTAAATGCACTCAGTGAAGATGTGGCTGTAAAAGGGTAAATGTGAGTGCTGTTCATATGTGGAGATATTCGCAAATGAGGTGGATGAGCTTGAACCAAACTGTCAATTAAAACAACTTGGATGTTCTTCCCTTTGCAAAGAGCTATACTGTAACATGTTTATAAGCTGATTTATATAGCTTTTAATATCCTATTTTTCCCAGATGATGCAGTAAACATTAAAACACATCAGTGATAAGCCATAAGTATAAACAAAATAAAACTCACAATTAAAAAAGAAGTAGAAAAGCAAACATAATAAAAAAAACAATGGAGCAGAAAAAATAAACCATCAGCCATATACTGACCTAGAATATATCAGATTCCTTGGCAGCTTCTGTGACTCTGTGTAAGGCACCTGATCTTAAAACTCAGTGGAAGAGTGTTTAGGTCACCGGCCTGAGCCCTGGCAGGTCTGAAACTGCAAAAGTGCAGATAGCCACAAAATCCCCTTTCCTACATATTCTCATTTTATGCTGAATGGGCTTTGCGTGCACATTCAGAAGAGGCCCTAAAGAAAAGAATCACTGAAAGAGTAGGAAGGTTTTGAGGTTGACTTGAATTTTATTAAACTTAAAATAGGTTCTATGAGGGGTTTTTGAGGTTATTTCAGTAATTTCTTAATTTTAGGGCATTTTTCTTCAAAATTGTCATGACCACAAAATTCATATAGCTTTAAATGCATTAGCCACTTTGCCATAATAATGACTGTTACAGTGTTCATTATATTGTTACATTATGTTGTATTATATTGTTGTATTATAGTTCTCTGTTGTTTGTTACAGCATTTACAAAACACCATGATGAACTAAGATTCCTTTCAAAAACAGAAGTACTGAAGGAAGATGTTGTGCATTAATATGTAGCTATACTGGAGTGACATACCACTAACAGACAATACTTAGTGAAAACTGTATACATCAGAGTGATGGTAAAAATTTGATAGCCTGTTTAGGAAAGCTGACTTATATGAGAGGTTTTTAGTTCATTCTGTTCTGCAGGTGACACCAAAAACAAAAGATACAGGCTTTGTTTTATAATGAAAATTTTTGGGTTGAAAATTTATTGCAGTTACTTAAGAGTTTTTATTTCAATTTAATATATATGCCTATATAAAAATTATAAAAAGAGTGTTAACTATGCCTAACAAATTACATCTCTAGCAGACCAGAAAACTCATTGAAATTAAACTAGAACTGAACTTACTTGAGCCCAGGTTAATAAAATATTTTGAGTTCTTCATTTTATTTCAGTAAAATTTATGTTATTACTCTGCATAAAACTCTGCTTGAAACTTAAAGTTTAATGTGAATGAATATTCAGTATATATATATATTCAATATATATATCTCAGAAAAGCCTTATCTTAGATTTCAAAATCAAAGAGCTATGAAATACAATTCTGTACTGATACAGAGTAACATAAAAAATGTACTTCCAAACTGGAGTACAGCTGTGATACCAGAAAACATATATACATATATATATATATATACACACACATGTAAAATGTGAAATTCATAGTCAAGTTTTCATGCAGCCAGATGTTTTTAACAGCCACTGTCAAAATGTCCTGTAGATGTCTATTAACAGAGTGGATATATTCAAGGCAACATATGCTTGAAGCCTAGCTCAGATTGTCACTCTCCAGATGATAGAACATTATTTTGATCTCACTTGGGCCCACCCAAAAAAATTCTAGCACTGCAACCATCCCAAAAAAATTCTAGCACTGCACCCATCCTTTGGAGAATATCCCATGTGGAGGAAAATCTACTGACAATAGTAAGCCACAAAGTGAAGGAAAGGTGTGAGTGTCCCTCAGTGATGGAAAAATCTTAAAGAGAATCTTGACAGTTGTTTTGAGTATGTTGCCCAAAGTATCTTAACACATCTAGCAGATTTCTTCTGAGAAATGACAAATAATCTGTTAAAATTCCTATTAGTATGTTTCATATATTTTTATCACTGCCACATGCTTTTAAAAAATTTATCAAATGAGAATCCACTTCCAGCCCTTCAACCAGAGTGATACTAATAAAGATCTTACTTAGAAACATACTATTTGCATTCGTTATTCTTTGTGCCAAATGGTAGTTTTTAAGTTATTGCACAAGCTAATGATTATAGCGTACCAATAGTTAATACATATTTTTACTCAAAAACTTCCCCCCTCTCCTCCCCAGTTCACAGCCATTTTCTCTGCAGGCTTTCCAGTGTTTCCTTAGATAACGTACCTGGGTATTATTCATTATTTAATTACAAAAGACCTGAGAACTCCTCAGAAGATATTTGGTTATCAAAGGAAAATGTCACGTTTGTAAAACTGACCACTCATGCTACAATTAGCTGCTGGAGACTTTGCTGACAGTTTAAAAACTTCCTCTAGAAAGTATTCATATTGATAACTATATATCTGACATAAGTAAAAATCATTCTGTGACTTCAAACAAACTCTGAAGTTAGTTTAATTGCTGGGGTGGGGAGAGGGTTATGTTGGTTCCTTTGGTTTGTACTACAATCTTACATTAAATCTTTACAACAAAGTCTTGATGCACGAGGATAAAAAGAAAAAACAGCCCTCCTGAGCTATCTATTTACCTGCAGACAAAATTTATTTCTCACAAATATTCTGTCAGTAGGTGACTATAAGACAACAATAAGGAGATAAAGAAGATATTTCTTCTGTTAAACTTTTCTTTTACTAGTGAACTCCATCTCCACTATAGACTGATGGTGGCAGACATCAACAAGATGGAGAACGTTAAAAGGTGGCATCATTTTTCTAGTATCCAGTACATTTTTTAGTACTGTTAACAGTACTTTTTACAGTACTTTTCTAGTACCCAGCCTGGACGTAGCAGCACCATTCAGAGTGAAAAAATAATCAATTCTCCAATGCCAAGGCAGTTTTTGTAGTCCCAGAAAGCAGAGCAGAAAAGACAATGGGATTGCACATTGTGCACATTTGACTATTTAAAGATGAGTTGACATCAACAGCCCATTTTAGCCCAACTTGTAAATGGTTACTATTCTGATAATTGCCTCTTGGCTTATATTAAACTGGGAACTGTGAGTTTAAGTACTCTGTGAACATGACTAAACTTCATTAACCTTATTTCTCTCAATAACTAAAACTTATAAATATTTATGAACAGTAATGGGCTTAAACTTGAAAAGAAATAGACACAAAGAACAAGAATCTTGATATTGGTCTTTAATAAAGTGTGTTTCTTCTAACAAATATAAGTTCCCACAGCTTTACCTCGTTTATATATACACCATACCAGGAATTGGTAAGAAGGCAAATCTCTACTGTCCATTACTCAGCACGTCTAGCTGTTTACTGGGAGCTCATATGTAGCCTAAAGAGGTTGGCATACTACAGAAATACTGCATCTGTGTCCAGGACAACATGGTCATGGTCATGGGTGGTGGCTGTTAACAGACAGCTTGACTCTGCACTTAACATTTAGAAGTTTCAAGCAGTTGCAGATCTCGTTCAAGTCAAAGACAGATGTTTTTATAAAAAAAAAATAATGAGACAAAAGATCTATTAACGTTGTAATTATCTCTCCTGTTTTCTCAGAATGTGTGTATGTGCCTTAATGTTTTAACAGCAGAGACAGCACAGGTGGCTACGGCATGGGGGAAAAGAGGTGACTGTGGCCACTACTCTAGAAAAAATCAGAGTTGTGCAAGAATGAAATATGTGCTTAGGAAAAAAGAGAGAGAATCTGGAAAGCCTGTAGGGCAAAGGGTTATAAAGGCTTCTTCCAACTGAATTGGCAGAAAGTCAAGGCCTGTCAAAGCAATAACTGCAGTAAAACTGAAATTGTCAGGCACTGTTAGTCACTGTGTTCATATGCTACTGCTACTGGAAGCATTTAAAGGAGGTGTCAACCACTGCTATTTAAAAATGCAACCCATGCTCTACTCTTCTCACCCTGCCAGTCCACTCCACCCACAACATGATTAAAATAAAATAAAAAAATTTAAAAAATCATTCTACTCTCTTTGCACTTCTGTCCTGTGGTTGTTAAGCAGGGTTAGGCAGTAGACTGCTCAGACGTGTCTGTGGAAGAGATGCAGAATGATGCTCCCCTAGCATGACTAGATACACACTGGAGACAGTGATACTGAAGAAAAGCATTATTTAAAGGCTACACGAGAATACAACCATTATTCTGTAGGTGGATATTTAAAATATTTTTTAGCTCATTCTTATTTTCTAGCCTTTGTGATACTGGATAATTTATGGCTAAGGTATGGTATTCTTCCTAAATACCCCATGACCTCACTAACCAAAACGCTTTTAAAATATGTATGGAAAAACAAAAGAAGTTTTGAGATGCCACCTGGTAAAGATCACATCCTACAACTTCTACTGCAGTGGCAGCACAAAATATGTACTATGTGTCAGCACCAAAATGTTTATGTAGCTAATAAAGTATGGATAATGGCACTTTCCCAACAGCATGAGAATATGGCAATGGTTGGAGAAAGTTAAGAGCAGATCGACTGTATTGCACAGATCACTTGGTAAGTTAGATTAGTTCCCTGAAGAGGTTTATAAATACCTGTGGTTTAGGAACATACAGAATATGTAATCAAAGGACCAGCATCCTGGAAAACTAATTCTGGAAATGGCTTAGGAAACAGTGGCTAATAAAAAAAGATGAACCATCAAGAATACTAATTCAGATTTTTGTGCATAATGAGATAAACAACAAGCAGGAGAAGGGAAATTACAGTATTTATTACCACATCATATGGACGAATACTAGCACTGGCTTCCACACACAGGGATAAAGAAAAAAAAAAAAAAAGCAGGGAGGGAGAGTCTTTAAAGAATGAAAAAAAACCCCAGATATAGGAAACTAGACTTTAAATGAGGCTTAGGACATTTGATTTATGAAACTTCACAGAAATATTAAGCAGTTACTCAATTCCTGTCTTTTCACCTTAACTGTGAAAACACATCAGGTAGTAGCTAGATCTCAAAAAATGAAAAAGAAAAACCCAAACCCCGGGATGTTCAAACTAGAAAACACGAAATCATCCCTGCCCTTCTGAAACAGCCTCTCTATCTCCACCCTTTGTAAATACATGAGAAATGTGACTTTCTCACTTGCACATCTTTGGATTAGGAATAGGCTTATGAATCAACCAAGAAACTTCTCAGTTAAGTTATGATAAAAAGTAAGAGAATACTTAAGGGAATGTGAGGAACATTGATGAATTTAAGTCATCAATTTTTAAATTAAGCACTGAGACATGATGTTATGACTAACATCACATTTGAGACTAGCAAACTACAAATAAAAAAACACCATTGAAAGTTTTTTGACAACAATAGATAAATATAGCATACGGTTTGCTTACAGGATGATATTAAAACAGCTGCAAAGAATGAGCTGTTCTCTGTTGTGCATCATTCAGCACAGTAAATTAAAAAAAACCCAACACATCAGTGAGGAAAGGTATGGGAGAGGTCATGTAGATGTTTGGAAGTATGGAGGCGAGAGTTCCTTTCAGACAGTAACTTCCCAAGAAATGGCTGACACTGGCTCAGTCTGCTACTGACAAAAAAACCCAACAATGTAGGCTCATTCCACTAGCATTTCTAATACACTCAAAGGCAAAGCAAATTTTTCAGGAACAAGAGCAATGAAACACACATGGACAAGAGCTGAATGTTAGAAGGGAGAAGAAAGGACATAGAAAATTACTCTTTTAACACTGCTGTGGGGGATCTGTACGTAGCTACTTAGACCTAAATGGGCAGAGTGCAGGTTTCTGACCTGACCTTTCTGTCTGTAAGTCAATAAACCATTTGACTGGATATTTCTTCCCTCCCCAAAACTGACTAGATGTCCCTGTGAGTCAGAGATGCCAGTATCATTTTCATACAACTGTTTTTCAGAGTTCAATATCATTTGTTGTCTTAAGCACTTCAGGAATTTCAGTATGCTTCTTTTCCAAATCACTCCATTTCTACATCTCACTGTGTCTTGACTAATATGGATAAAGCTCCTGTGGCAGTGGGGGCCATTTGTGACTGTTTCCTGACCCACAGGCCAAGCCTTTTGCTGGAGAGGTGACAGTGGGCAACTGCCACAGGCATTTCTTTGGTCTCACCCAAAGTAGCTGTCTTGATGTGCTGTGATGGTAACAGCTGTGGTGCATCACTGTCACCACTCTCAACACAATTTTTCCACTATTTACACAGTGAGTCTTCTGGTTGCTGAGACCCCAAGAATGGTCCTTAACCAAGCACTGCTAACTCAGTCTTTTCAGTAGAAATAAGGTGACGAAACACGTATGTTTAACAATTAAACAGAGCAGTGTTCTTTCAAGGGGCAGTTTTAGCACACACTTCATGGCACAGAAAAAACATAGGCAAAACCACAAGCACAGGAAGTTTCCGAACACTTTATGCACCACAAAAATGTCAGTACTGAGTATATGGAAAGCAAGGCAGAATGCTTTTGATTTAAGTATCTTGCATATAATTCCCCATGCTGCATCCTAAACCTATCTCTTGGAAATGCTGAACTAAACTTCTCTTTCACCCAAGGTTTTGCATAGATACGTATTTTATTTTTTTTTTAGTTATCTGCTCAGTGTCTAGCATTTACACCTGATTCTTACACACATCAGATATTCAATAATGTTGCAAAAAGGTATGTTTTGAAAGAAATCTATATTTTGAATTTAAAGCAAAACAGTAACTGCTGTTGATGTATAGAGTATCTAATTTAACAGCATCTTCCAAAGCGAAGACTGTGCAATTGCTCTGCTCTCTCTGTGTGATTTACACTGTACCTTGGTTTGCCATGGGAAAAATGCAGAAATTGTCCTCTCCAATACAATAGATACAGCCTCTGAATCCTTCTTAAGATAATGCCTATTTGAAAAAATCATGTAACCAAGAAGAATGCAGGGAAATGAAAGCAGCTGGCTAAGCTACCACACAATTTTTTTTCTTGGACAACCAGTAACTAAATTAATTACCTCACTGCTGAAGTTAATTAAATAATATTAGTACATAAATGTCCCAATTAATTATCCTAAGCTAATAAAAAGACAACTGCTGTCAAACACATTTGAAACAACTGTATGTGTTGAATGTAAATTTTCCCATTTTCTTCCCAATACAATTATAATTAAAACATTATAAGTCCTTCTCATAAATGAGTTTTAGAGCATCACAAGCTAATCACTCCAGAAAAATAAATGAAGAGACAATAATCCCTCACATAATTATACTGCCACTTAGAATGACTTTAATAAATAGCTCATAAATTCCAGAATTTTAAAATAAAATTCTGAATCAATCAAATGAATGTACCTGCAGCCTAATTGCCTGAAAATGAGCCCAAAAAGATAGGAAGAAAATATATTTCTTCATTGGCTTTGCAATTCTCCATTCCAGCAACTGATTTGCTGTTTTCCGAGGAACCATTTTATAGCATTAATTATTAATGAAGACAAGTGTTAACAAAGACAAAACTTGATTGCTGTCATCTCTTTCCGGACTCCTCAATACTGGCGAGTATTTTGTTTTATCGTTTTAAAAGTGAAGGCTCAGTTCTTTTAGTAACAGTTTTTATTATTTATTAACAGTGTGATTCATAAGAACAAAATCAACAGGTTTAGGCTAACACTTGTCAGCATTCAGGCTATATATATCAGGTAGAAGCTTATAAAATGCATAAGAGCTGCTAACAAAAGCTTGATAAAAGCTTATGGAGTGGTTTCTAACACTTTGGCTTTTTCAATGCATTTGGAAAGAAAAAGAGCTATTTTCTGAGTCTTAAGTTCATAGCCAAGGGCATTAAAACTGTTCTTATTTTGAGGACAGTATTCTGAAAGTTTGCAAAAAAGAGCGTGATAAGTTTTGCTTTATGAAGATCCCAGGTGGACAGCTATACTAATCTCTTCACCGTATCTCTGCACCCACCATTTAAAGGATAGCAAAAAAGGGAAAAAAAAAAAACCAAAACCCAAACATGTAAGAATTCTTAGCTTGAAATCTTATCTCAAGCCCATCTTCATGTGCAGTTTAAGCAAGCATATTATTTTCACTTTAAGAATGTGAGGATGAGTGTATATTCCTTTATGCCACAGTACCTTCTGTAGCAGGGGGTCAGGCAGACTACTGACAGTGGCAACACCTTTAACCAAGACAGCAAGATTTAACTGTAAAACATCATGCTCCCATCAGTACACTAAAAACAATAAGCAAGGGCCATTACATGTCTCAGAGTCTACTCAAGTTGGAGTCATGCCTATTCAATGTCCCATGGACAATGAATATAGGTGGTGACTTACTACTTACATACTAAACAAAGCATTTTCTATGTTTTTTCTTGATTAAGCCAAAAGTATACCAGATTTCAGTTATATCAATGACCCAATTTTGTTTGTAGAGTTTGCAGATCATAAATCTAGTTAAAAAGCATGACTTTTTTCTCACAACCTTTATTAATTTGCTTGAAGATAACTCCTAAAGAAGTATCTTTTTGAAAGTAATTGAAAGTAACTTCTATGCAAAGAGATGGCACTCAGACCAGAATCAGTGTGTCACAGTCTTTGCAGCGACTGCCTTTCAAATCCCAGAAATGTTGTCTGACACAAAGACCCATGCTTCAGTTTTACAGAAGGATGTCTGGCCAGTGACATAATAAGATTTTGGACCATAAGTTCTTTTCCCAATTATTAAAGGGCTAAGAAAGGAGAGTTATCTGGACCAGATTTTCCTTCCAAACATTTTTTTATCACCCCAAGTACTTTCAATCTCCAAAGGGGCTTTTGCTTCTTCTATCTCTTCTAAAGAGGAAGGGAACAAAAGAAAGAAAAAGGAATGGAAGGAGATGAGGAAAGAAAAGCTGATTTGCAGAAAGAGCCTCTCATAAAGAGTGAGGCATTCAGCAAAGTCAAAACAGCTATGAATCCTGTTACATTTTCTGATTAAGTATTTCTAGTAATACTATTTTCAGTCTTTCTTTCCCATAAGCTTACTATGCTTCTGCTTTTCTACATTCGCTTTGGTTTAACTTTATGTAAACCTGTTTATATTCATATAAAGCTAGCCATGTGAGTGCCCTGAATATTGAACTTCATAGCAGGGATGGGAAAGTAGAGGGAATAAAAAGTATATTTGTTTACCAGTAGTTAAGCACAACCAAATGGACTGTATCACATCATTATACTGATAACAGGATTTGCCATGGACCACTGCCATATTTCTTTATCAAACACGACAGTAACTGAGAAACAGAGACTGTTTTCAAGCTGTTGCAGACATTGCACCCCTGATTTTATTCTGAATTTACAACATCAAAAAATGTAGCAGGAGAAAAAAATTCCCAGTGTGTGGCAGTACCAGACTTAATGGCCTGTCACTACCACTCGCTTCCACTGTGATTATATCAAACAGGCAGAGATGAGGAGCCAAAGTGGGTATCCATTTTCATTGAACAGATATCAGTACAACATCTGCCCTATCAAGTATTTATGAAAATCTCCCTCCTATTCCAGAACCTCTTGAACATAAAATAGCGGAGCTCCAATAAGTTAGAATTTCTTGCATGACTGACACTACAGTAAAACACCTCAGAAACTTGATAAAGATTATTCTGACAGAGAGCAACTGAGCAAGATCATAGAAGAAGAATCATAGAATAGTTAGGGTTGGAAAGGACCTCAAGATCATCTAGTTCCACCCCCCCTGCCATGGGCACGGACACCTCACACTAAACCATATCACCCAAGGCTTCATCCAACCTGACATTGAACACTGCCAGGGATGGAGCATTCACAACCTCCGTGGGCAACCCATTCCAGTGCCTCACCACCCTAACAGAAAAGAATTTCTTCCTTATATCAAGTCTAAACCTCTGCTGTTTAAGTTTCAGCCCATTACCCCTTGTCCTATCACTACAGTCCCTAATGAACAGTCCCTCCCCAGCATCCCTGTAGGCTCCCTTCGGATACTGGAAGGCTGCTATGAGGTCTCCACGCAGCTTTCCCTTCTCGAGGCTGAACAGCCCCAGCTTTCTCCTATGGACTTGTTCTAACAGTATCATGTCCTTTTTATGTTGAGGACACCAGAACTGCACACAATACTCCAAGTGAGGTCTCATGAGAGCAGAGTAGAGAGGCAGGATCACCTCCTTCACCCTGCTGGTCACGCTCCTTTTGATGCAGCCCAGGATACGGTTGGCTTTCTGGGCTGTGAGTGCACACTGAAGCTGGCTCATGTTCATTTTCTCATTGACCAACACCCCCAAGTCCTTCTCTGCAGGACTGCCATGAATTTCCTTTTTGCCCAACCTGTAGCTGTGCCTGGGATTGCTCCCACCCAGGTGTAGGACCTAGCACTTGGCATGGTTAAACTTCATGAGGTTGGCATCAGTCAAGCATGTCAAGGTCCCTCTGGATGGCATTCCTTCCCTCTAGCGTATCAACAGAACCACACAGCTTGGTGTCATCGGCAAACTTGCTGAGGGCACACTCAATTCCATTGTCCATGTCAGCGACAAAGATATTAAACAAGACCGGTCCCAACACCGATCCCTGAGGGACACCACTCATTACTAATCTCCAGCTAGACACTGAACTGTTGACCACAACTCTTTGAGTGCGACCATCCAGCCAGTTCTTTATCCACCGAGTGGTCCACCTATCAAATCGATGACACTCCAATTTAGAGACAAGGATGTCATGTGGGACAGTGTCGAACACTTTGCTCAAGTCCAGGTAGATGACGTCAACTGCTCCACCCCTGTCCATCATCTTTTAGCCCCGTCTGTCATGGTTTGAGCATGTTTTAAGGGTGTTTTTGTTCAAGGTTTTTTCCAGCCAGGTGGAGGAGGGGAGGCCAGGAGGAAGGAGAGACAGGACACCTGACCCAGGCTAGCCAATGTGGTATTCCATACCATAGCACGTGATGCCCAGGATGCATACTGGGAAAGAGAGGGCTGGAGAGGTAGAACTGGAGAGGAAAATGGAGGAGGGAGCACGCGTTGCTCAGCCAGGCAGGGTGGAGTGAGTTATGGGTTGGTGGCTGGTGGGGTGTTGTATTCTCTTCACTTGTTGTTTGCTGTATCATTATTATTTGTAGTGGTAATGGCAGTAGTGATTCTGTGTTATGCCTTAGCTATTAAACCGTTCTTATCCCAATCCGTGGGGGCTACATTCTTTGGATTTTCCTTCCTAACACTCCAGGAGTTGGGGGACTTGGTTTAAACCACGACACCATCATAGAAGGCCACCAAATTGGTCAGGCAGGATTTTCCCCTAGTGAAGCCATGCTGGCTGTCACCAAGCACCTTGCTCTTTTTCATGTGCCCTACCATGCCTTCCAAGAGAATCTGCTCCCAGATTTTGCCAGCACAGAGGTGAGACTGACTGGTCTGTAATTCCCCAGGTCATCCATTTTCCCCTTCTTGAAAATGGGGGTTAAATTTCCCTTTTTCCAGTTGTCAGGAACTTCACCTGACTGCCATGATTTTTCAAATATGATGGCCAGTGGCTTTGCAACTTCATTCTCCAGCTCCTTCAGGACTCACGGATGGATTTCATCAGGTCCCATGGACTTGTGCACATTCAGGTTCTTAAGATGGTCTCAAACCAGATCCTCTCCTACAGTGGGCCCAAGGTCTAGGTTTTCAAAGTCCCTGTGTCCGCCCTCCAAGACTTGGGTGCTGCAGCCAGAGCCTTTGCAGGTGAAGATCGAGGCAAAGAAGCCATTCAGAACCTCAGCCTTCTCCAAGTCCTCTGTAGCCAGTTCTCCCGAAAGCTTCCGGAGGGGGCCTACATTGTTCTTAGTCTGTTTCTTAGCCGCTACATACCTATAAAATCCCTTCCTATTATCTCCAATTGGGCCTTAGCTTTCCTAACTTGGTCCCTAACTACCCTGACAACATCCCTGTATTCATCCCAGGCCACCTGTCCTTGCTTCCACCTTTTATAAGCCTCTTTTTTCTTGTGAATTTTTCTCAGCAGCTCCTTATCCATCCAAGGAGGTCTCCTGGCCCTCCTGCTGCACTTCCTTCTAGTTGGGATGCAACACTCCTGAGCTTATAGCAGGTGATCCTTGAATATTAACCAACAGTCTTGGGCCCCCCTGCCCTCTAGGGCTATATCACATGGAACCTTACTAAGCAGGTTCCTGAAGAGCCCAAAGTCTGCTCTCTTGAAGTCCAGGGCAGTGAGCTTGCTGCACGCTCTTCTCACTGTCTTGAGGACCTCGAATTCAACCATCTCGTGACCACTGCATCCAAGACTTCCCTGGAGCATCACATTTCCAACGAGGCCTTCCCTGTTGGTGAGCACGAGGTCAAGCAGGGCACCTCTCCTCCTCGGCTCCTTTATTGCTTGCAGAAGGAAGTTGTCTTCCACACAATCGAGAAACCTCCTGGATTGCTTGTGCTGGGCCGTACCGTTGCCCCAACAGATGTCAGGGTTGTTGAAGTCCCCCATGAGAACAAGGGCCTGTGAGCGTGAGGCTTCTCCTATTTGTCTGTAGAGTTCTTCATCCACAGGTTCCTCTCGATCAGGCGGTCTGTAGCATATCCCCACAGTAATGTCTCCCATCACCAATTTCCCCTTGACCCTGACCCACAAACTTTCTGTTAACTGATCACCTGTCCCCAGACAGAGTTCCATACTCTCCAGCCTATCCCAAACATAAAGGGCAACTCCCCCTCCCCTCCTACCGGGCCTGTCTTTTCTAAAAAGCCTATAACCCTCCATTCCAACACTCCAGTCAAAAGAGCCATCCCACCATGTTTCGGTGATGCCTATTATATCATAGCCCCGTAGATGTGCCCACATCTCTAATTCCTCTTGTTTATTCCCCATGCTACACGGGCATTTGTATAGAGTCATCTGATCCAAGCTCCAAATGAAGCCAACTCAGTGGCTGGAGCGGCTAGAATATCACTGCATTGCTCAGAGTATTTATTATAGGTGCTGGCAACTGACTGGGTGTGTTGGGATGGAATGATGCTCCCCTCCCCCAACACAACTAGTTTAAAGCATCCTTGACAAGTCTGGCAAGCCTCCCAGCAAAGCCACTCTTCCCTTTCTTTATCAGAGCAGTTCCACCAGCCCCCAGTAGGCCTGGCCTACAAATGTGGGCCCCATGTCCAAGACACCCAAACCCTTGACTATGACACCTCCCTTTTAACCATTCATTAACCTGTCCAATCCTCCTTGCCTTTGGGAGGTCCTACCCTGTGTCTTGGAGAATTGTCAAAAAGACTATCTGAGCTCCAGAGCCCCTGACCACCTCTCCCAGAGCTCTGTAGTCCTTCTTTATACTCCTCAGGCTACTACTATCTGTATCCCTAGCACCCACATGTATCACTAGAAGCGGGTAATAGTCCGTGGGACTTACTACAGCAGGCAGCCTCTCCGTAACATCCCTGATCCGTGCCCCAGGTAGGCAACACACCTCCCTTGCGAGTGGGTCAGGTCGACAGATGAGCGCTTCTGTCCCTTTCAAGGCAGAGTCCCCTACTACTACAACCCACCGCTTTTTTCTGGCAGCACCAGTAGAGATCTTCTGTACCAGTGCACCAGCCGACTGTTTCTGATGCAAGTGCATTTCCTCATCAGCCCCCTTGCAGGACAGCAAAGTGGTTCTGGGTGGGTACAGCAGATTTAGGAGGAAGCCCCTTGCTTTTAATTGCTCTCTTCCTCCTTTTGTTGTTTTTTTTTTTTTGTTACTAATTCCCAGCTTCCCTGATCAACAGCCTCCTTCTTTCCTCCATGAGTTAGAGGGGAATCTTGAGGCCCCTGCACTGTTTGGGCCTGGAGCAAGCAGTCCTGCTTCCTCTCAGCTTCCCTGACATCTTGCAGCTTATTGATAGCATCCTGCAGCTCAGCCACCTGCTGGAGGAGGACCTCCATCAGGGAGCAGCAAGCGCAGCCCTGCCCGTTCTGCACCTTTCCCTCACCAGACCAGTGCAGGCACTCTCTACACTCCAAGCTCTGCACCGTAACCTCCCCTCTTACTGGCTCTGTCTGGGTGCCTACGCTGGCCACCACTGAGGCAGCCAAGGCAGAGCTCCCAGACTGGACCCTGGTCGTATGGCGAGTGCTCAGCATCCCGCTCGCCTGCCCGCGCCAACTGCCGCATAAATAAATAGTTTTCTTTTTGTGCTACTTCTAACATATCTTAAATGTGCCCAGCAGTGTATCTGAGAAATATAAAAACTATTTCTTAAATAATTATGTGTTTTCTAGATACACAGAAGTCGTATATATATATATTTCTTAAAACCTTGCACTTTTACTTAGGTAATTCAAAGTTTAAACCAGAGTGCTGTCCTATTTAATCACTGTCAAGAAAAAAAAGGAAGCACCTAAAATACTTTTCTTGCTAGATCGCCTTAAGCTGATTATCACTTTGAAACTCAGTTCTGATAGTTTATGTATCACCCCTACTTACCACACAGCAAGAAGGCACTGGGCACTTCTTACTGAAGATGTTTAATTACTAGGGATCACAAATTATACTTTTTGTCTTAATGCTTTGTGTAATGTAAACTATTAGTCACATTTCTATACTACATCTGCTCAATAGTTCCAAGTAGAAAACATTTTCTTCTCATTAGCATTCTTCTTTCTGAATACATGAGGTCTACAGGGATTCAAATGGACTTTTTCTTCAAAAAAAGATAACTTTCCACAGAAAACTGAGTATTTTTTTTTCTTTAACTAAAAATCACCTTCTGAACTTGGTAACATTGGATATGGTCATTTGATTGATCTTTTCCTCTAGGAAACTCAGATAAATTCAAGTATGCTAAATAGTTTTGACCAGAAAATATAAAGGAGGAGCAGCAGTTCCACTTTCAGCTGTTTCCAGGATCTAGCTGCAGTCCCAGCCACATCCTGGCTCTTCCCTTGACCCTCTTGGAGCATCTTGGAAATGGCTGAGATCCAGTAGCAGGAAAGATATGCTTTCCTCTTTGGCAGGGTGTTCTACCAAGCGCTGAACGAGTCTACCCTCCAGAAATAGACTCATTCACCTTCATGATGTCAGCCTTGACATTCCCAACCCCACCAACACACATTACCTCTTTGACAATGAAGATATCTGAGGTGGAATCACCAGGTATAAGCCCGTACCACCAACAGAGACAGGATAGTCAGGAGTCCTTTTCTTTATGCAAGAAGTGTGTTTGGGCATATTTAGGTCTATGCCAAGAAACAAAATCCATCTTCCTGGCAAAGCTGATCCCTGTCTTTACAAAAGCACTGGTACACATGTTCCCAGCAGACGCTCAAGGACAAAGCCTCTGGAGTCACCCTCAGGCTCTCCTGTGATTCAGTAAAAGCAGCAGCATTGTAGCAGGAGATTGGTTGGGATCTTTTCCAACAATTTATACACCCTGACAAATGGAAGAGTTTCCTGAGAAGTGGAAGCAATTCGTTTAATGTTTCAGAATGGCACAGATTTTTGCAGACATAAAAAAGTCAAAAAAATGTTGTTTATCAAATCTGGCAAAGACAGCCCTAAGAGTACTCAGTCTCTGAAATCTGTCATGAGAGAAAACTAACTCTGAATTAAGATGCAAATTTCTGTCAGGGAGGCTGTTAGAACAAGAGAATACCTCTTATCTGACAGTTTTAATGGGACTCTAAGTATTTACAGTATGATTATACACAGTTCAAAAAGGTATACTTAAAGTTGAGGGTTTGGTAAAATTGCATGGACTGTACAGACAGATGTCTAACTAGAAAATAACTTTGCTCCTTTCTGGCCACTGCCTCTGAATGAATATTAAATGTTGCACTATTTACTCACGTTACTTGATATGGTAGAAACTGTGCCATGGAGAGCTTATTCTGGTGAGATAAGAACAACAGATGTAGAACTAGAGCCTCCTACTTCACTGTTAGATGATTTCAGCTGTATTTATTCCATGTATTTAGAATTCCCTTGCATCAAACCTTCTGTTGACATCCATGTGCCAAAAAGCTCTAAGCCTTTTTCTCTGCTGAGCTTTGGAAAATAACAGAGGCAGATTTTTGATTCCAGAAACTCTTCACTATCCACAATACAATTTACTGACATTTCTAGACTTAAATATTAACCACATTCAACAGATATATTATCATATCATATTATATCATACCAATAATAGGGTTTTCCATGTGAAAGATGGGGACTCTACAATCCTAAAATTTGACTCTTACTGTTTCTCTGCCACTGAATTTATTCTCAGATGAGTTGGGTATTTTATGCTTCTCTTATGCAACCCAGCTTTTTTATGTCAACTTTTAGGTAGCAAGATCATATTTTATAAAGGAAAGGATAGGGTATTACCAGCATCTTTACAAACACTGACATCTTCTCTGAGATGCTATCACAGGCATTAGTTGCAAAACTGGGGAGATAACTTTGGAACCTGAGGATACAATGCTTGTTTCTCAGCCATTGTATTCCACTTCATGATGCACCATTTCCTAGCACTGCTGCTTGGATTAATTCCAGCTGAAGCTATGCCTATCATTTTTTCCTGTTTTATTCCAATCCCCTGAGATATCCATCACCCTAATAACAGATTTGTCATTTACTTAGAGGTCACATGCTGTAGTATTTTGTGTAACTTCTGCATACTTTTACAAACATTATTTATACATTTTATATGGAAATAAAAGTTTATGGCAAAACAGAATATCACAATACAGACAAATCTAAAACTTTTATAGAAAGTTTATCTCCCTACATGACAGCCTGCAAATGTTTGCATTTGTCTTGGTTTAAGCCCAGCCGGCAACCTAGAACCATGCAGCCGCTCACTCACTTCCTCCTCTTCCTCCCCCCACTCCTGGAGGGATAGGGCGGAGAACTGAAAGAATGTAACTCCCACAGGTTTAGATGAGAACAGTCCAGTAACTAAGGTATAACACAAATCACTGCTGCTACCACCAATAATAATAATGATAAGGGAAATAACAAGGGAAGAGAATACAACCACTCACCACCCACTGACTGATACCCAGCCCAACTGAGCAGTGATCTAAACCTTCTGCGTAACTGCCCCCAATTTATATACTGGTCACGATGTGCTGTGGTATGCAATACCCCTTTGGCTAGTTTTGGTCAGGTGTCCTGTCTCTGCTTCCACCTGGTTTCCCCTCCTCACTGGCAGAGCATGAGACTGGGAAAGTAGTGTCAGAGTAAACATCACTGAGCAACAACTAAAACCATCAATGTTATCAGCACTGTTCTCTGGCTAAAAGTCAAAACCACAGCACTGCACCAGCCACCAAGAAGGAGAAAAATGATTGCTACTTCTAAACCTAGGACAGCATTGCAATCTCATCATAAATAGGTACCAAAAACTCCACATGCAGACAGAAAATACCTACATCATTTCCACTTCTATACTTTATTCTGCAACAGCAATAGTGTGTCTCTACTTTGCAAATAAAAACACAAACATGGAGAACATCTGGATGCTTAATAGGATGAAAAAGACAGTGGTTTCAAATCATTCATTAAGTGAGTGTTATTCCATATGCCAAGAGTATTATGACAGGTCCCCCTGAAACATAATTTCAATTATCTATGCTGCTACTTTCAAAAACTACACTATAAACATTCAACAGCTTCCCTCAGTGGGTTTGGTTCCCTGTGGCACACATAGTCCAGTTTTCTGATGGAAGAATTAAGAATGCATATTGTTCATCATTTCTGTTATTTCAGTTAAAGTGATCTGGGGAGACATGTGTATGTCTGTTTCTTATTAACAGGAATGTTTGCAGATTTCCTGTTAGATACCAAGTGCAACCAAATCACTAAGGGGTTTAGATCAATGAAATCAGGACTGTAATTCAGAAAAAAAAACCCAACAAAAAACAGATTTCTTAGTACCAAGGATAGTTTTATTTAGTACAGGAGAATGTAGGTGTTAAGGATATGTAAGATCACATGTAAAGTACAGGTAGAGCAAATGGAAAAAAAGGCCTTATGTTGACAATGCATACTAAATACAAAAATCATGGAATGGGTCCAGAACTCCCCACACCCATAGTTCAGAACACAACTGCATTTTAAAGGAAATTTCTTTTATAAACCCTTCGATAGTGGATGGGTAGCAAACTCAAAATAATGGAAACTATAAATACATCTGTGAGAACTACTTGCTATAGACATATATTAAAGGAACTATGACTTTCTTAGGCATCTCTATATCTTAACTATCTTTCAAGACAAGTTTTCTTATCTAGATACATTTCCTGTATTTGCAGGTTTCATAGAAGCTTCATTTCCCAAGTATGGCTATTTGTAAACTCCCTTTCCTCAAGATTTAGACTGTTTCTGAAGTCCACTGACATTTTTCAGCTGAAATTCACTGAAATTTTCTCACAAAGTATACTACAAATGAAGTATATAGAGCTTTGCAAAGGCTGCTTTCAGAATCCATGCATAATGAATTCACTACCAAGAGATAACATTAAGACTTACACAAGGAAAACAAGTCTTCAGGACAAAACCTTTCTCCAAAGGCTGAAACAGCTTCTAGCTAGCATAAGCACTCTTCAGGTGAAGAACTCCACAGGCTAGGTGTACTGAAGATACTCATTATAGCACAACTGTCTAAAAATTTATATAAATAACACTAGATAAAATCCTTCCCTTAGGCAATTTTGGCTGTGCACTGAAATTGGCCCAGTATTTGGTCATTTATATCAAATAGTTCAAGACCTAAAATTCTGAGTGAGAAAGAACTTAAGCCAATTCAGTAGACATTTTTTCCTAATCAGTACCTTTTGCTCCTGTCTTCAGAGGTGATTTGAAGTAGTCTGTTTACTCAGCCGCAAGGCAGACTGCTTAGTGGTGCTTGCCATTAAAATGCAGTTCAATGCTCTATATTTCTGGAATTGTGTCCACACTTCCCCTTCAGTCCACCCTGAGCTACGTTAAAAACATAATAAATTTCAGATTGACATTGCCCCTACAGTTAAGAAGAGGCATCAGGTAGAAAACATACGCTTACAGCTCAGTGGCCTAAACAGGACTGGATGAGTCCCCAGAGGTGGTTCCCAGAACTGGCTGAAGAGGCTTGTCCTGGACTAGTGGCTTTTTGCTCAGCTTGGGGGACATGGACACCACAGCAGTAACTGCCCTTAGCTCCCCATGGGCTTGCAGGGTCCCTAGGGCTGAGTGTTCTCTTTTCCCTATGCCTCCCTCCAGTGCATTAGCAGAGCTCTCTCAAATGGCTCTCAGCTCTCTGCCTCCTCCAGCTTATAATTGGGATGAATTAACTTTAGTTAGGGGGAGAATTAGTTAATCAGGAGGCCCATGAGTGCCTGGAGACCTTCATATTTGAACTGGAAGCAACGTAAAGCTCAAAACTAGACTCCAGTTTTATGTATCATATAAACATACCTAATTGTGATGTTACACAAAGAACAACTCTTGACATCTTTACTGTTTTCAAATGACTCTTTAGTCCACCAGATCTTCCAGAAGTTAGCTTCATTAGGATAGGATGGGTGAGGGAACAGAGGCAGAAAGAGTCCTAGGTGAATGCTCTTCCTCCTATTTTTCTCACTAGGTTTATTGGAAACAGAACTTTCTTGTCTGTAACAGCTATGAAAATTTGGTAGCACGTCAGGATGGACAGTTCATGAGATGCCTGGACACAAAGCTGCTTTTAGATTACATGGCTCCTGCTTACTTTTACATGTAATAGGTGACAAAAAAAAGCAAAGAGAAAGTTCCTTTCATATTAGCATCTTCAAACATCACATATGCAAAGTTGTAGACTCTGTAACAGCCTGCAAATGCCGGTATAAACTATGTGCTTATGTGGATCTGATGATAAGACATGGGAGCTACAATAAGACAGGCTACTGTCCTGGGTTCAGCAGTAGCAGATATTTTTTCTCCTTGGTAGCTGGTGCAGCGCTGTATTTTGACTTTTGGCCTGGGAATGGTGCTGATAACACCTATGTTTTTTAGTTACTGCTCAAATGTTTGGTCTGGCCAAGGACTTTGTGAGTCTCATGCTCTGCCAGGGAGGTGGGGAAGCTGGGAGGAAGCAGAGACAGGACACCTGACCCAAACTAGCCAAAGAGGTATTCCATACCATAGCACGTCATGTCCAGGATGTAACAGAGAGTTACTCAGAAGGGCTAGTTCTCTGGGGGGGGGGGGGGGGGGGGGGGAGGGGGGGGTAGGAGGAGGTATCGGTCGGTGCTCAGTCAGGCAGGGTGGGGTGAGTTATCAGTCAGCGGCTGGTGAGGTGTTGCATTCTCTTCACTTGTTATTTCCTTTATCATTATTATTATTATTGGTAGCTGCAGTAGTGATTTGTGTTATACCTTAGTTATTAAACTGTTCTTATCTCAACCCGTGGGAGCTATATTCTTTTGATTCTCCTCCCCAACCCTGCAGGAGTTTGGATACTAAGGGGGGGGAGTGAGTGAATGATCTGTGTGGCTGGGTTTAAATCACGACAGCTACCCAAAAAAAACCTTGCTTCCAGAGTCACCATGCTCAGACCATGTGTCCAATTCACAGTGACATGGAACAGCCCCTGTAGCTCTGCCAGCTCTCATGTATATTTGTCAGGAAACGTAAGTCAGAAATATAGTTATGGAAAGTTTTGTCAGGAAGTCCTAATGGAATATTTGTCATTAACAGTCAATTCTGTGAATTGCTAATGTGATCATGATGCAGACTTCTGCTCAGGGATATTATGTTGGTGTATGTTTTATCTTGCTACCCATGCATATTTGCTCAAGGTGCAAACGCAGGTATTTTAGTCTACATACAAAATATTGCCATGCTGCATAACAGCCCTAAGCACAGCATCCTTTCAATACATATGAATCATTGTTTGGACCCTTTCCTCCACTGTACACAAGTGCTCTACCATTGTTGGTTTTGAGTTTCCCTCACCCTACTCCTCTTTGGACCATTCTTTAGCAAAGGCATCTGTTCTGTTGCTACTAAAAACTTAAGAGAGAAGAGCTGTCAAGGTTTCATTTTATCTCGTCCTTGGTACTATTTTTACTGTTCCTGTATGTGAAAGGGGAATGTCCTGTAGGGAATCTCTTCTTCTGACTGTCCTTACTAGCTCTATCACTTCTTTTTCCACAACAACAGCAACAAAACGAAACAAAACAAACAAAGAAACAACCCCCCCCAGAACAAACAAACAACAAACACACTATATTTGTCATCTTTTATGCTGCCTTAACAAAGTTGAAGTTGGAAGCACCATGGCTGTACAGCACACATCATGCATTTTTCTGAGAATAGTCTTTATCCTCCCTTTATCACAGTTTCAAATTTGGAGTGTCATCTCTTGCATTCCCTTCTGATAATCACTGTTTTGTTTAAGGACAGGAGTAACCTCTTACAGGAAGTAAAAAAGCTGAAAAAAGAATCCCGACATTTTGCACTAGATACTTTTCAGGGCTGTCTATAATTGCCCACACATATTTTTCCATAGAAACAATACTGTAGCTGCTAAAAGAAGTTGCACAGTCCTAAATATAGGGGCTCAGAGACAAGTGGAAAGGGGTTTATAAATCAATAAGGAAAACATTCCAATCTAAAATGAAGAACATATAGGTAGACCAGCCATTTGGGTGAGTTTAATTGCCAATGTAACTTTGTTAATTAGCACAAGTGTACCGATTATTTTATAGCACTGTCATAAAAATAAAATGCTATTTTTACATGTAATGAATCTGCCAATCTGCCAACTGTCCTCTTTCTATCTGATGAAAGACTATACATACAGCTCACTGAAAATCCCTTGAAGGAATTTAAAAGCAGAGTAACAGCTAAACTGCTAGAGGGAATAACAGGAGAAACTGCTGTAAACATGAGAATAAAACAGAAAGAGAGCATAGGAAATCGTGTAAAACTGCTTTCACGTGGTTCTTTGAAAATCGTGCATGGCATAAATCTAGTAATGGTAGCAACTAGAATAAGACATTAAGACACAGAAAAAAACATTTATTCTTCCTACTATTACAGAAGGCTTATCTATGCATCATTTCAAATCACTGTGCTTCAATAAGCCACCATGGGGTGTTCATGGGGTGAATTTGTTGCCATTATGTGTCAGCACTGTAGGACTGCTCTTGGGGTTGTAACTGAGAGGCAAGTTGGTCTGCCTTAAATACCAAGCTAAGTGAAACAAGAAAACTAGTTAATTGGGAATCACAAGCCTATTTTTGAGGAATTCATTGGCAATATCAAGATAAACATTTGGTGACATTTGCTAGTAACTGCATACCAATATCTGGAAGTTAAACAACCAGGTTTTTGAGTGCTGTTGCTCTATTTATAAACCCAAAAGTGAAATGTCTAGATTCCCCATCCACCTTGCCAGTTCAGCTCTGGTGGTCTCCCAGGATCCATTCTCAAGCAAATAAGATTTCTGACTCCATTTTTTTTCCCCACACTGTCCTTTCTGTCTCAAAGACATGCCTAGAAAGTCACTACAGCTCAGGAGCATTTTCTTTAGAGATGTTACAGAAAGAATGAGTAAGTTGCTGAATAGATACTTTTCCTCCAACACTTTTGGGTTTGTGATAGAAAAAAGCTAAGTAAGTTCAAATGGGTTGGTTATAGTTCTTTCTTTTGGTTGCTATTTGAAGTTCACTCTCATTCCCTGTCCCTCTGTCAGAAACAGCCTCCTACTACCAGGACTGCCACATGGAAACTGTCAGCCAGGTACTTGCTGGGTACTCAGATGCCAGTATGACTGAGGTGAGCTTCTGGCATACCACCAAGAAAGGGGCTGGTTCCCCATACTGCATTGGGAAATTATTAGGGACAACAAACAGGAGAATGGAGCAGATACAGTAGAGGAAAGTCAGGAATCTTACACGACCCAAAAGTTACATATTTCCACAATTTCTGTAATTTGTTTGAATTCTCTATCTGAACTTGATGTAGCAATTTGGCTGCTATCTTTTCTCTAATTAGAACTAAATGTAGACTGTACTTTACTAATTCCCCTAATGTCATTATCTTGAGTTTGCAGTGGCATTCAGTAATGTCTGCCCTGGTGCCCTTTACATAAGGTTCATTTCTTTTCCAAGCAATAACACGGGTTGAGGATTCAAGGGGTGATTTAGTTAGAGCTAAAAAAGAATGACTTGAATTAAAAGAGAGGGAAGAGTCTTCTTAATGCACTGTAATTTTTTCTTCCTTTTGTGTTATCACTGCTTTTCCATCTCTCCTTTAATAAGATGCCACCCCCTGCTCCCTGCTATATGTCTACTTGCAAAGACCTTTGCATCTATCTTTTTCTTGTCCTTCTATTTTTGGTGCACATCTGGTCCTGTTTTGACCTTAGTTCTCTCTCATCTGGGGCTTAATTTTTCTATGTCTCCCTTATGCCAGGTCTTCCCACAGCTGTCAGATCCCTTCTCTCTATTATATCCATAATCTTTCTGTTAGTGGTAAATGCCTAGATTTCTTCCTTGACATGCTGCCTGCTGGGAGAAGGCAGCTCTCCAGAAAGACTTGTTTAGCTGTGCCACCTCCTGCACTAATCCCTTACTTCCGAACACTGCAAATGTGGGTGAGTTGCAAATGTTTTAATTCACTATTTTTTCCTTGCACTTCTTTTATACTCTTCTAATACCTTAAAATTTCCCAATAACTGCAAATTGAACTTGTTGGCCTTCATAAGCATGACAGTAAATGCCATTTTTCTTCATTTTATAGGCTTTATTTTTTCTACATGATTTGCTTTGTTATACTGCATTCTTTCTAGTGTCTTGTCACCATTCAGTGGGACAGTTACTATTTTCATTATTTTCATGACTCTGTTCTCTCTTCCACTGGTTTTTCCTTTTTTCCCTTTTCAGGTTTGTTTTTTAGTGTATGTGTGCACACAGTTAACATTTTTGCTATCCCTCAACTTCCTGCCACCATCCTCTTTGGAGACCTCAGTCTGAGATTCACCACATCAGACTAAATGGGGAGCACTGGACAGCTGACAGGGTGGGCTCTGGATTTGAGAAGCAATTGGCTGCTCTGGCTGATTGCTTAGCTGGCCCTGAGGCACTGGGGATGGTAATGTTCCAAGCAGTCCCTGGGTCAGGCTCCACATCCAAACTCCTCCTGGCAGCAGAATTAGAAGCATGAACAAGGAGATGGAGGAGGGTCTTTTCTGCTTTACTCTCAGCCATAGGAACATGTTTGTAGAGGAAAATGTTTGTCCTCATCTCCTCAGGTGCACCTACTAACACACCTGGTACTGTTCAAAATGACAGGCGCACTAACATAAGTACCGGCAAAGCTTATAGGCAGTGATGCCTTCTGGCACTTGGCCCTATCAGTACACTTCAGCAACTGTGAGTAAAGCAGGCAAAGCCCTTTGCCTCCTCTCCTTGTCATTAATGACACCCCTGATGTCATTGTTCCTTTTGTAAAAAAAGATTAAAAAGAAAAAAAAAAAAAGCATGGTTGTGAAACAAGGATCAGCCAACCTAAATATTTTCCCTGTTTAGCTGATGCATGCTATACTTTAGTTCTAGTCACATAGCTGTGCAGTTTCAATGTTATAAAACAGTGTTGTTGTAATAAATTATATTAACATTTAAATAAGACACTCAGGACAATATTTTTTATTCATTTTAAAAAATCACTCTTTGCTATGTGCATATTATCCAAAGGCCGCACATACCTTTAACAAAGTCAGATTAGATAGTGAACATGTCAATGCTACAAATGTCTACTTCTAATTAGATGCAATATTGGAGGAAAGAGATATATGCACTGCAAACAATACTCAAGCGAAATGTTAAAAATGATCCCTTCTGGTTTTCCTCCCTCTTAGAGCACAAAGAGAATCTAATTAACGTGCTTAGTGTCACTCCAAA
Organism: Melopsittacus undulatus; assembly: GCF_012275295.1. NCBI lineage: Eukaryota > Metazoa > Chordata > Aves > Psittaciformes > Psittaculidae > Melopsittacus > Melopsittacus undulatus. The sequence goes on from NC_047534.1 coordinate 21,300,275, forward strand.
ATTCAATTCAAACACAAAGTACGTATCAAAGGCTTGAACATCAGACAGAAAAGTAATTTGTGATGACTGAGCTATCTCTACCAACTTAACTCTAATAGATCCATATTAAAAATTATACCAAATGCAGTCAAAAGGACTTTACCTGCTTTTAAGAGAGAATAATAGTTATTAGGAATTTTCTTTAACCTTAAATTTGTCTTGCAATTGTTAAGTGCAATTGTGTAGCTTGATACATGCCGCAAATTACACAGTATCATGTGAGTAGACTTGTGTGTGACATTTTTCTCTTTGGTGATCTTTTCTCAATGAAGAAAACTCTCTCTTACAGTGACAGAACCATTCAAGGTCTGCAATTTTTTCAGGTTCTCTCAGATTTCACACAAATGTCCTTTACAGGCTTTACATTCTTTTATCCATTACTTTTTTCTAAAGACATTTCTATACATCAGATCTGAAGCTACCCTGATAACATTTCCCATTCAAGTAATTTCTTTGCTGCAGTATTCTGCATCTCTACATTGCAGACGATAAGCCAGGTGTCAGCACGTTTATCGTGTGCTGAGGGCTGGTGTGTCATTTCAGTCAGCTAAATAATAAAGAAGAAGAAAAGGGACAAAAACAGGTGTTTCTTGCAAAATCCCTTTATGGATTGGAATAAAGCAGACCCTCCAACCTTCAGCATAGTAAATGAACAGCTCGCTATCACCCATCAACTCTTCTGCTTTTCTGTAGATGTGTTATTCTGAGCACATTAAAACCATGTTGACAAGAAGAAAATGGTTTATTTTTTTAGTCTAGATTTCAAAGAAATGTTCTTAAGAAGGAAGGTATGTCTAAAGAGCAGTGCCTTAACACACTACTCTTATTAGCATTTCTTCAAAGATGCCTTCTACTTGGTCCCAGCTACAAAGACAAAATCTGCATTTGAATACGGATATTCAAAATGAATTTGAAAATTACTAGAGTCTTATGCAAAAGAGGGACATATGCCAAAAAACTGAATTGTAGCAAAAAGAGAAAGACGGTAAGTGTACACAAATAAGCAGCTATTGTGTGTTGATAAAAACCGCTTATGTTTCAGAAGCTTCATGCTAATTACAATAAAAATATGCAAATTTCACTCACTTGACTTATCACCAGTTACCACTAGTGTTAATGCCAAAATGGTCCGTTACTTCATGAAACGATGAAGTCTTTCAATGTCTCTAAGCCATTACTGCTATGATCACTGAAAGAGAGGTTCCAATATAAACAGACCTGTGTGCTGAGATCCTGTTCTACCATAAAAACATGAAACAAACCCAGGAAGGACAATTACACAGTCTGTATGAGACAATTTTTCTTCATAAACCCAAGCAATTAGGGTTCAAATATCAGTATCATTATTTTATTCTATAGTTTCGCTTTGCCAAATGTGTACATAAAAAAAAATCACAGCTTTTGAAATAATTGTTTAGAATAGGACTTTGAAAATGCCATAACAATGAATTCCATAAGCAAAACTACACTGAACAAACATTAGTTATTCTCCATTTGATATTTTAAGCCTTTTAATTTAATTCATTATTCATATATTCTGAGAATTAAAAAAGTAAGTAGGAAATCCTGGATAACATTTCTATACTATTCTTTATTTACTACTCCCACAGAAAAAACATTTAAGAGGCAGTTAAGGCCAAGAGACTTGAATAGCAGCTGAAGGATATAAAAGGACTATAAGAAACTAATTGCTGCCAAAAGAGATTTGGAAAAAAAACCAAACAAACAAAAAATAACAAAAAAATTAGCACCTTTAGTGCTCAGTGCTACAGTTAAATTGAAAAGAAACTGAAGTTTTGCCAGAGTTCTGGTTTTGCTTTCAGCCACATCAAGTTGTACTATAGTAAGACTGACTTTTTTCACCTTATTCAGACCAAAGTTCCAAAATATTTTACTTGTTGCTTATAGGTTGTACAGAAAGCAAACTCTCTCATTCACTACTGAAAGACTTGTAAAAATTGTATTTTATTGAGAATTTATTTTTCCACACTATGTGGATGTGTAACTGCCATTAATATTTGTAGTTATTTTTTGAACAGGCACCTAAATTATCAAAGTGATTTTTGGTTTATATGACATTCTGATATTGTGAGTATTAGTAGCCACCCTATAAGACAGTAGAACGTATCTTATTACCTTAGCCCTGTTTTTTGACTGTGTAATTTCACAAAGTTGTGTACAAGCCAAATGTTTTCTAATGTGTTTCCTACGAATTTGAAAATATTCATCAGTAGTTCTAATTTCTTCTCTACTGCTGCCTTAGATTTTCGTATAGTATGTGTATCATGACACTGCCTCAAACAGACACATCTGAGAGTGGTTGGCCTGTCTGTCTCTCTTCTAATGCTGCTGCTTCCATATTGCAATCATTGTTCTGGATTTTCCCTACAAAAATACAAGGTTTGCATAAGCCTCATGGCTTATTTTTTGCATTCTTTGGGAGCTTTCTTACATATTGCTCATCAACAGATTAACTACTCAAATTATAAAAAAGTGTTACATCATATATAAACATGACCATTTCACTGTTTATCTTCCAGAAAGATAATTTATTTCAATGACAGCTCATATCATTTTGTTAGCAACCTTGTACCTTCATTCGTAACTGCCTTCAGTTATAAATGGCTATGCTTAGGTATGATGACTTACTGTAATTTGGAGATATCAATCAGTCTAATCTCTCCAGGACATAACAATTCATATATTAAGGTTTCACTTAAAATACTTGCAAAGAATATATGTCAGAAAGCTGTCTTCTTCTTGCCTGTAGTGAAAACCAATGAATAAATTTGGGTCCCTCACTGATTTAGCCAACTAATAATATTCAGAGACTTCTTTTACAGAAACATATATTTATTTTTTTTTCTTTCCCAATGTGCTTTGCTTGTGCAAAATTCCCTTTTTAGTTTCCTTAATTCATTGCACATTTCATTTGCCTCAATTAATGTTTCCATGGACAGCCATTCTTTTTTCTCTGTTGTTTTGTTTTTTTTTTTTCCTTTTTTATTTTTAAAGACTTCTTTAAGACCTTCATGTCATTATTTAATCAAACTCATCTTCCTGGCCTTTCTCTTCCTTTCTGCCAGGAATAAACTTAGTTCTTGATGAAGGAAAACATTACAGTTCAAACATAGGTTTTCAAAATTACTTTAAAGAAAAACTATCAGATAGAGTATGAAAAAATTAGATGCTAAAACCCAATTTCTAAAGATATATTTTGAAATGTTCACAGGAATTTAGTGGAAAATTCTAAATAGCTTTAAATGAAATCTGACACTGTAAGATAAACTTTCATTTATGCCTGATCTTGAAACAGTAACTGAGCACATTTATGACCTTTCAGGTCTGATTTACTAATTCTGTCAAGCATTATAGTCTTCTTAGGTGTAGTTCTTTCAGGAGACTTAGAGAAACCCGCTCACACTCATAAAAGTCTATCAGTGATGAATCACTAAAGTAACCTACCAAGAGACACAGTGCATTCTCCATGCCTTTTCTTCAAGTTAAGCCTGCACTTCTTTCCACAAGATCAGACTTATTCAAAGAGAGAATGTGTTTTAGTCAAGCAGAAGTTACCTATTTCATTGCAAAAGTGGATGGATTATAGTGACTTATACAGTAGAAGGATTTAATGATCCCAAAAGACTCAATTCTACCATGAATCTGTAATAGGATATAGACAGGCATTTCCCGCTGTTTACTAGTCAGTTTTCCTTTATAGGTTGACCCATTCTCATTCTATGTTTATCACTCAAAATTGCCATGTAACTCATACTATATTTATATAATATTATCCTTGTTAGTACACAGCTACTACAGAAACTGTACATTTCCCTGATCTTCCAATAAAAAATCAATTCTTCAAGATGACCTTCCTTGGAGTAAGCAGGAAGGAATAAAACAGACCTTATTTTTGTTTGTTTGTTTGTTTAAAGAATATATTTAACAGATGTTAGTTGCTCACTATTAAAGTACCTGGTTAGTTTCCAATTACAATGTTGATGTAAATCTAGGATTAGATTGCAAAATTTAGGCTGATGAACTTTAAGAATCTTTTATTTTAAAGGTGCAACATAAGCCAAGATTGAATAAAAGATATCCCTGCTAGAGAAACTGAGAGCTGAACATTTGAACACATTTACACATAGCAGGAAGCCAACTTTGTTAAAACATATTTGGAATCAGGCAGATGAAGCAGGCATTGTTTATACCCTGGTTTCCTAACTGCAACGTTTATGCGCACATTCGTGCCTCATTACACATCAATCAGTGTAAAAAAATAAAATAAAATAAAAAAAGTCCTCATAAAACTCAGCCCAGTATCCATAACAAATTCAGGCTTCAGTCTGCAACAGCTTTACTTGGAATAGCAGAGAATTAAGCATCAGTTGAGAAAAAACCTAAGTCCAGACCAAAAATAGTAACTGTTTCTATCTGGAGACCAGAAATTCAGTGACTGAGAAAGGCTGGGTTATGAGTCTGGATCATTTATGAAGATATGTTGTTGTAATAAACATGACAGGAATTATCTTTGTCATAAACGCCAGCTTACACATTATTCTTTTAAGCAGGTTCAGTTTGTTAGAAGAGGTCTTAATTCAAAATATATAACTGAATATCCTCAGGAGGTAACAGACTCCAGGACAAATAAAGAAAACAAATGTAGTGAAATATTATTAAGGGGGGATGCATACAGGGAGTATAATTAAAGTAGGTCCAGTGAGGGAAGCAGTATCACTAGTAAAGTTCTCAGCCTCTACACAGTCCTGCATGGGCTGAACCTTTAGTCTGCTTATTGCAAGTCATTAACATTATTTTAATAGATGCATTATTGTATTTTATGAGTGTCAGGGTTTGAGCATGTTTTGAGGGTGTTTTTGTTCAAGGTTTTTTCCAGCCAGGTGGAGGAGGGGAGGCCGGGAGGAAGGAGAGACAGGACACCTGACCCAGGCTAGCCAATGAGGTATTCCATACCATAGCACGTGATGCCCAGGATGCATACTGGGAAAGAGAAAGCTGGAGGGGTAGAGCTGGAGAGGAAAATGGAGGAGGGAGCACGCGTTGCTCAGCCAGGCAGGGTGGAGTGAGTTATGGGTTGGTGGCTGGTGGGGTGTTGTATTCTCTTCACTTGTTGTTTGCTGTATCATTATTATTTGTAGTAGTAAATGGCAGTAGGGGTTTTGTGTTATGCCTTAGCAATTAAACCATTCTTATCTCAATCCGTGGGGACTACATTCTTTGGATTCTCCTTCCTAACTCTCCGGGAGTTGGGGGACTTGGTTTAAACCACGACAGGGACAAATGATTAAACTTCACTAATATAAAAGATTTGTCACAGCAAACTGTAACTGTCATCACATCTTCATCCTCATACGATGAGAATTACTAATTCCATCAAATTTAGTACATGTCTGCTCTACTTGATTACAGAAAAAACAAGAATAAAGAACAGTGCAAAAAGCCACTATTTGTGATTTTTCCTTTTATGGCTTAATATAATGGTTACCATGCTACTTTGTCAAGCTGGAGATAAATGGAACAGTTGGAACCTAAAGCCTAAAACACTTTTGAGCCTGGCTGTGCTTACACATTAAGAAATGACTGGAAGCAGCCATAGCTCAAGGGGAATCGAATGCTTTGAGAAAGGTCATTATTCCAGAAAAACAGTATACTCTGCAGCTATTCTTTCTTTTTTTTCCCCTCCTGTTGTTGTTGAAACATTAAGATCAGTTGGCACCCTTCCTGCTCCCCCTCTGCCAACATTTCAGTAAAACATTGACCATTCTGATGAGAAAGGTGAAAAAATGCATCAAGTTCAAACAAAAAGTTGTATAAAAGTTCATGTGTGATTCGGTCTCCTGCAGGGCTTTTTAGTCTCTAGAATAAGCCTCTATGGCTAAAATGTAATAGAGAGGAAAAATAGTGCACAAAAATGAGTTCTACAACTTTAAAGACCACATTTTACCCTTGTTAATCACACTGTGCAGTAACCCACTACCTTCAATGTAAGTAAAACCATGCGACTTTGAAAAAAAGCAAGGGGGAAAACTTGAGTACAATATGAATACAAGTGTTTTTAAAATGTGTAGCGCCCGGCAATACTACAACCTGGACATCAAAGTTTTTAGTTACTTATGTGTTACAATTCTAAATACTGAAGAAGTGAATATACTTGGGTTTGCAAGAGAATGGTTCTTCAATATTACAGGTGTCACCCAGCTTCAGACTCAAACTTACAATTTTGACTGCCAGCACTGCCAGTCCAGCCCATGTAGACTTTATCTGGATATTTCTGCAGTAGATCAAGGAACCTTTTTCCACAACAGATCCGGAAAGATCTCTTCAGTTCAGTGTGCAAGGGGCTCCAACCTATGGCACTTTCTCCCATATCCAAGACCCTAACAGGCTCTGTGTCATTTGCAGCCTTCACCCGCTCCTCCCTCGCTGCACATACTAACATAGCCCTATAAAGCAGCATTGCTGTCATAGCCCAAAAGATGGAAAACAGTTTGTTTGAGGACACTGAAGGGCTGAGTGAGACTTTGAGGCTATGTTCTTGATCAGAAACTGTCATAGGTTCCAATTAGCAAAAGGATGGTTGCTCCAACTAAATGGAAAATAAAATTTGCAATCTCAATTCCTTTTAGCATGTAAATTTAAGACAAAAATCCCAAACAAAAAAAAAAACAACATAATTTAGTTTGGGGGAAAAAAATATACCCAGAATATTTTAGAAACAGGAGGCATTATAATCAGAAACAGCAGAAAATTGTCTGATTTTCAGTGACAATGTTGCACAAACATTCCCTCTACTTAGCAAATACTTTGCAGCTCTCACACTCAACTTCCTATGTCTAAAATATATTTTCAGATTTTTAATGGTTTTTAGTGATTTCCAAAAGAATTGAGGCAGTATGTGTTAACATTGGTCCAAAAGTTCAAATCCAAAACAGGTGAAAGATGAATGGAATGAAGAGAACAGATTTTCTTTTGTGTGGAAATTGTCAGCTGGTAGGTAGCTTGGAGCCGGCTAGTAAGACAACTTATTAAGAAAAAATATATTTGCAGAACAGAAGGAGATCCTAGATGGTTCTTTTGTTTTCAGGCAATTAAATGGCTTTATAGCGTCATCTTTGGCTTTTTAAAACCATGTTAAAGCTAATTGGTGAGCTTTTTTGGCATCTGTAAGCAATAAAATTCATTCAAGCTGCACTATTAAACATTTATGTAGGTGTTTGTGTGTGTGTTGGGCAGCTGTATACCTACACTACACAGAAAAGTAAAAAAAAAAGTATTAAAAGCTCTAAAACACAAGTTGCAACATTTTTCTTCTCAGATGACACAAAATAACTTCATACCTTAATAGCTTTACTCGCAGAGAAGCCATAGTCCTCTATTTTTCATGAGCTGTATTGTACCTCCTTATGAAGAAAGAAAAAGATTCTAACTGTAAACCTCAGTCTGACCTTTCCTCTTTAAAACACAAATTAATCCTATGGAGATGCCTGATATCTAATGGTGTTGTACAGGGTAACAGAAATGTCTCTCCAAACTTAGATGTCTTCATGGTGTGCTCAAAATTAGGCAGAAAGAACATGGACCTAATTATAAAAAAAATTACCTCTGCTCTTCAGTGATGCTGAAAACATTATCTAGCTTTGAATATGTTCTTCAGAAGCCTGAGAGCCTTAAAAAACACTCTCTTTCTCCCTTAACATTTCCCCTCTACAGGCTGAAGAAATGCATTAAGCAGACATGAGGTCACTTTTCTGAGGTGTACTAAGGGCATTTAAAGCTTACTTTTCAAGTTACATGAAATGGCTTCCTTCATGGAGACTAGAATACAGTTTGTTTTTCCAAACCACTATGAATGTTTTTAAAACCAGAGGTTAATGCTAAACTAGTTAGTTCCTATGCAAGATAACGCCACACCACTGCTGTAGTTGTTTGCAGATCCAGCCCTGAATAAAGGCTGCCAATCTCGTTCAAAGGCAAGTGTTTTGAAAACTCCTCAAGGATAAAACCACTTCTGGCCTGAACAAGATTTTGGGATTGTGGCTTTGGAGGGAAAGGCTCAGTAGGATACTTTACTGCACAAATAGCTACCATAGTTGGAGCTATTATCATTGAAAGATACTTGGTTCTCCAGTTCTGACTGTGGTAAAGCAAGTCATATGTCTGCATATAGCTCTCAGGCCTCTTTTGAGCTCCTGTATACTGTAAACATTGAAGGAAAATAATTAAAACACTTCAAAAAGAAAAAAAATACTTTAAGTTATTCCCACATACACATTTACATATGTAAGACCTGCTGCCTGCCTGAATGTATACAATTTCAGAAAAAAGATATAAAACTACTCTCAGTTCTATGTATGAGAAAAAATAACAAAGACTCTATGAATGACTTCCTCCACTGGGTAGCACTTTGGTTATGAAGAATTACTTTAAGCTGTTAGTCTTTGATCAATAGCTTATCTCCCCTATAACAGTTACACATGGTTTTGAGTGAGTACCAAGGGCTGGTGTGCTATCAGAGATGCTTACTCTGCTGTCAGATATGTAAACCAATTTCCACTCCAGGTACATGAGAAGAGGACACTGTTTTTGTGATGGCAGAAGAAACTTTCACCCAGCAGAGCTGCTGGACATAAATTTGTGTGGACAAGCTCCTTGGTTCTGCAAAAGGGCAATTGTGTAGTCCTGCCTCACCGGCATGTACTGAGGGTGCTCACACATGTCATGCAGCACTAATTAAAGGACTGCTTTCTCTGCATTGCCAGTACTGTCCTTCTGTGATGCTGAGCATCCCCACGTTCAGAGTTTATTTCTCTGGCTAATTTTAGGCATGTGGCAACTTTTCCTGCAATTAGGCAAGAAACATATGGCTGTTAGTCTGTACCTGTCACAAGTTGCCATGTTGAGTTTAAAAAGATATCAGATGAATTCTGTAGGGAGCATTCACTGGATCTCCTGCAGTGCTCATGCTCATTGTGTAATTGCCACAGCACTGAGGACATGTGCACAGTGTGTCAGATCACATTAACACACTGCTGTTCCTCCATCTCCCAGCAGACCCACTCTTGCTCATTGCAGTACCTTGAGACACTGCAGTATGCATGCTCTCAGGCCCCGGCAGCTGGCCCTCCACTGCAGTCAGCACAGGTGTTATTCTCTATCTAAACCAAAAGCCAGGCTTAAAACAGGTCACTTTCCATTTGCACCTGACCCGACCCTAGTTTCACCCAGTTTCAGAATAAAAAGTTGAAACTTTTAGATGCAAGAAAATCTAAAATGCTCACCCTATTCCCCCACTCTCCTTTTCTTCTAATACCTTGGTCCTGAGCCAAAAAGGATGGTAAATTCAAAAAGACATATCTAGCATGAAAGAATCTAGGGGATAACATGAGTTTCTGCAGATAATCTCAGATAAATCAATGTCTGCTACTTGTCTGTGATTTGCTTGATAGACCTAACAGGATGATTTTTACACTTAAAGCGTATCTGTTTCTAGTCAAGCAATGTGATTACCCAGTGTTGGATTTCCACTGTAAAATTAAACTTGCTTTCCCATATGGCAGTAATTGCAGTACAGGATCTCAGTAGGCGTATAAAACAGAGAGTACAAGAAAGAAGCAGAAGGAAACTATGCCAATTCTGAAAACATTTTTATGCAAATTGAAAGCTAAACCCAGTATTTTTAACTAAACAGCATAAGTATATTTTCAGCTTTTGGAATCAGAATAGATTTAGGTATTTAGTTTAGGTCTATAGGTATACAGATCAGTTACCTTATTGCTTATTTTAAGAAAATGACACATAACACAGGTGTGAGGGGGTAGTAAGATAACGGTAGATGATTTTCCTCTTTTGAAGCCCTTATGTCAAGAAATAGAAGAGGAATAGAGAGAGAACTTATCAAATCCAGAATGATCAAAAAGTTAAGGTTTTACTAGGAAATACTAAGGGATATATGAGTCATAAATTTTTTATGTGTGGCTATAATGAGATTTTTTATATATATATATAAAAAAAGATATCCACTTTTCATTTGCAGTTCTACTGCGCATGTTTGTAGAGGCATTTTTGCAATGAACTACTTCTTATTGCTTTTCCTTGCTGTTAACACTGCAAAGCTACTTTGGAAAATTAAGTAGATCTTACTTTATCTCACATAGAGCTCTTAGTAAAATCCACTGTTGCTGCCATTTTGCATGTGATGGCACTAAACAAAGATACTAACAGTCTGAATAAACCTCAACTGATTTTTGGAGCTTGGTTCAAGTTTTTCCAAGCTAGAAGTTTAGAAAGCTGTGTGCTCACATGGGTTTCCAAGTGGATGTAGATGCATTTGCTAGTAAAAGAAGTGTGCCTGCTATAGAACCTTAGTTTTTCATCCAGTTTCATTTCCAGATGTTAAAATTTCCAAAGGTAAAGATGAAAATTCAAAATTCTATTTTGATAATATTTTTCAACAGTATGTCTCTATATTGTAACCCATAAATCTTTTAAAAAAAAAATTCACATGCAAAATGATAGTCATAATAATAAACTATTGGGAAAAATGAACACCATATTTTTTTTCCTCCACATCTTGTTGTGAAGGCCTCATGGATTTTGTACTCCTTTAACTCAGTCTCTTGTCTACCAGAGGAAGTTCTTTTACTCCAAAATACTTTCAAAACCTCACTAAATTCACTATTAGTTTGCTCACTAGAGACTGACATTTCCTCTATCAACTGCAACATGCTGCATTGCAAATGTGAATCAAAGTCTGACAGAGATATGAGCTACTGGTCGGAAATGAGGCACTATTCCCTACATCAGTAAAACTGTTCTACAAGTAAATTCTGACTTTCAATTCATGAACATCAGTTCTCAGTCAACACTATAACTTTATTTTTCCCCTTAAAGATGATTAGGATAGAAACTTACTGTTTAAATCACATTATTTATATTTTTAAATGTTTTGTTTTATGATCAAAACCTATTTTTTTAACCCTAGTTAGCTGCAGGGAAATCCTAATTTAGAGGAGGATACTTTCAAAGTAAAAATAAGTTTTCTCCTGCTTAAAATTTTCCAGTATTGGAAAAAAAATATCAGTAAAGAACTTTGTTTAATTCTTTACAGTCTAAACTTGTTCAGCTGTTTATTAGCTGTTGCTAAGAGCTATGAGTTCTCCATGCAAACATTATATAAATATAATTTAGTTTGCTATTAAAGAAGAAAGTAGTAAACCACTGTATCTCCACATTTATAATTAGGAAGCCATAAATTCCAAACAAATGAGACGTTATTTGTTTCTCACACACATGTGGGTCTGTCCATGTAGACACAGATACATTTCTACTGTGCTGTAAGAAAATCTTGCAGCACACTGAAATTTGCCTCCATGGAGCAGCTGCCATGGTCTGTTTGTTGTAACAGACTTTGTCATTTAGGGACCACAGAAATTCTTCCCTGGCTCTGAGAGTACTGCCTGGTTACAGTAAGCTCCGTTTATATAGGCATTGCTAAATTCATTTCTTGAAACAACTCCAGGCTCTACATGCAGAACCTCTCCTGACCCCTCTCAAGATAAAAACAAAAATTAATAACTACAAGTGCACAGTAAGAATGAGATTGTACTTGAAAATAATAGCTAGTTAGGCAAGCAGCTATTTAAAATATTAGCAAATCAGCATGTGGCCCTGACAAGAGAACTACATTTTCTGCCTTCCCCTTCCTCATTTTTTACCATTCTATCAGGGTCAATCACATAATTTGTTTAGGATTACAAAAGGCCTTAGTTTAACTGGGAGCCCAGTGAAGTCTCAATCATGACAGACCACTCAGTAATTTGGTGGACATAGGAAAAATCTGTAAACAACCTCACAAAATCTGAGATCTCAAGGAATGCCATTATAACTTGATACAGTCCTAGAAAAGATACTGTATTTTCATCTTCCTGCTAAGTTTATGTACAATACTTAAGGCAACAAACACACAAGACACATGAATTGTTTATATTGTTCTGCAAATTATTCCAGCAGTTATATATAGTAATGGAGTAGTACACATCAAATTAGCTTGTAAAATGCAAAGCACATATAGGATAAATGGAATGGCAATGTGGAAAAATAAACCCATTAGTACTGCACTCAGTAGTAATATCCCATTAAGAAGTTCTTTAATTAATGCCAGTCCTTGAATGCTTGTGGTAACTGAAACAAAGGAACAGATTTTTAAGACATGCCAATGCTTTTCAGCCTAAAGTGAATCCTCACATGATTATTTATGATGTTTTAATTGTCTGTAAGGAGAAATAGCTACTTTTGATTTTACTAAACACCCTTTGTTTCTTCATGCCTTTTCAAGTATTATTTTCACAGCAATGCCAGTAATGGTCTAGCCTTGAGCAAAATACAACTAGTAAGGCTACCTTACCAGAACTGAGTATGACACCAGCTAGAGTAGGTGATGAACAGCAGTCAGATATGAAACAGATCCAGCCTGCACAAAATATCCCAAGGGCAAAATATCAGACAGAAAAATTCTTCCAGGCTTCTTCTTTCAAAAATAATGCTTTTATTCTCTGTACTCAAGTAATGAAGAAACATTTTTTTACTAACAGCTTTTTCCATCTGTCTGCAACTGGTACTCTGCACAGTAAACTCCTAACAGCATTAGTTAGCTCAAATCTCTCTCGGTTGTGCTTCCTAAACATGGCTCTACAAACAAGTCAGAAACAGGCTTTCTTACCAGTAAGTACTGATACACGGGTAACCAATGTACAGGGGGGTAATACAGAGAAATTGTACAAGGGGGTTAAAGGAATTCTTTTGCTTAAACAAAAGTATTGTCTGTCCTAAGTACCTGCCACTGCCATCTTGCCAAGGCATTGATTACTGCTGGAGGGGGAGAAGCAGATGCTAGTTCTACTGACAAAAGCAGATGTTTGGTCCTACTGATAAGCGGCAGGAGAGGCAGACTGGGAGACCAAGCCTTAAGACCATGACAAAAGCACAGGTGTTTGGTCCTACTGATAAGCGACAGGTGAAGCAGACTGGGCGCTGACTAAACCCTAAGGCCATGTCTGAAGATTAAAAGGTGTAAAGTTTAAGAAGAGGAAGACTCATTTACTTCATCTTGAAGACCCCTACCCACAGGAGGAAGACTCATTTACTTCATCCTGAGACCCCTGCCCATGATCAGAAGGGGCACTGGGCAGGTGCAAAGGACCTTCTGGCTCATTATAATACGAAGCGGGGATAGATAGTAAATATGTATAGGTGGATTGAGCAACCTCATGTCTATGTATACCTTAAGAGAATAAATGTAAAGGGAGAACAACCCTGGGGTGTGCATGCTTTGCAGGAGCTATCCCCATGCACCTCACCGCTGAATAAAAGCATACCTACTTTACAACTTTAAGTAGTTGTGGAGTCTATCCGCGCATCAGTACAAAATCTGCTTTGATAAGCTGAGAGTTGTGCATCAATTTAATTTTTACACAGCATGAGCAAATCTTCATTCCCAACACACACTACACACGTTACATCATGCTTTCTCCAAAGTTTACATCAATGTCTGCACATTTGCATCTTTCATAAGCCAAGCTCTAGCACTAAGTGGCAATTTAACCAAAAATGCATAATTCAACAGCTCTCCAAACATCCTTGTTCACTGCCACATTACATATGTTTCTTCCTCAATTCAACACCAGGAGGATCTTTGATAGACAAGTGTGTTACTACTGCAAACTTACACATACATACACATCTTTTAGACACTTGGAGCATTCACTTTTAGGATGTTAGTATTTGGGTGATCTGTTCTCACCACTTGCAGTTCTGAATTCCCAGCTACCCTTATGCTGAATCAATATGAAAAAACCTTCGCACCAAGCTCGTCTTTGCCCCAGTAGTAAGGGCTGTGTTATGTGAAAAAAAAGATCTACTTGGACAACTTAGTAATCCCAAAATGCACCCTTATCTCTATATCTGCAGGGAAAGCTCAAAATTCTATTTGCCATTACTGATGATACACATGGAAGAAACTGGTTAGTGCAGGGAAGTAGTGGAGGAGAAGCAGGCAGCAAAGACAGCAAGCTCATTTGAGTCTATGGCTGCTGGGACTCATTTTTTCCCTGCTGTTTTTCTCCCTCCAAATAACACGTGAATGTGGGGGAACTAGAAAGGAAAATACCCTTCAAGTCCCTCTGAAAGGCTTAGTGTCGATTTCAGCTCTCTACACCATCTCTGCACTCCTGATCTTTTCCCACTTTCGTGTGACACTCAGCACCCTGGTGTATCTCTGTTGCAGCTACCAACTCTCCAAAAGTCCATTCTCCACAGGAAAAAGCTGCTACACTGCTTCTTTTCCTCCCCCAGAGCTGCCAGACTCCTCTGAGAGGAAATGGGAGCAGCATCACAGCATTGGGCAGGCAGCACGTTTTACACTTTGTCACCTTGACTGGAGATTTTGAGTTGGTGGATGTACTTAAACAGATAACTCCCTTCAGTTGAAAAGAGAAGACAGGAAACAAGGGAAACTTTTCTGAGTCTCAGTGAAAACTGGGAGGTGAGGAAAGTTTTCTTGATTCTTTTGGATGCACAGCTTATCAACATGTCATGGGTAGTGTGGTAATGAAATTCAGCTTCCTGAAACAAGATCAGCAGTTGGACTGGACACCAGTTCTGAGAGACGGGACCATTGCTCTGAGGATTTCCTTCATGTTTAACAGAATGGTCACAACTACTCTCTACATGGGGCATTTCTGCTTACGAAATACCAAGTGGAACAGTATCCAGGGCACCCAATTCTGCCAAGCCACCCAGACAAAACTCAGACTATTTCTCTGAGATCACAGGTCAAGTCTATAATATTTTTCTTTTATTCTTTTCAGGAGACAGAGATTACATAAAATCCATCTATTCTGTTATCACTGTCAGACCTCTGCAATACACAGGTGCTTGATTTATGGTATTAGCTTTCCAGACGTTTTGATACCCTGTCATTCCAATAAGCTATTGAGATTGAAAAGTGAATTGAGAAGAGAGAAGGAAAATGCCTCAACTCCTCTGACAGCCAAGAAGAATTTCACAAATGTTCTGTTCCCCCTGAGGTATCACCAGATAAGCATGAGCTCTATTCCCATTCAGCTGGCACTTGCTCTATAGTACTGCTGGCTGTCACTGGAATGAAGATGTGCTGCCTTCTTGAGAAAAGCATGAGAAAATGCCACAAACTGTAAAGGGTCATCAAGAAAATCTGCATTAACATCTGTGACCGTAAAGCATTCTGCTAGAGGTAAGAGCCACAATGTAGTGCAAACAAATAGATTTCGACAGAACTACAGCAGTACGTAGCACTTGCAAAGAGTTTCAGATCTGGGTATTTGTGCTTGGTGATTAAGCTGAGTGAACTAGTTGTCATTGGGAACTTTTTCGCCTTGTGAAGCTGTGCTGGTTTGAGTGTTTTGCATAGTTTGTACATATAAGGTTGTACAGGACTGCTCCATATTGATGGGCCTATTTAAAAAGAAGGAGCAAGCAGATATTTTCAAAATTCATTTGAAGATGGAAGTATCGATTGGTCATCTCTAACTGCAGCTAACCAGCAAGAGTTTCAGGTGAGCAGATACTGACTCATAAACACACAGAGAAGACAGACTAGCGGGCCTTAGCATCATCCCATCAGCATCATCTGCAACCTGGCATAGAGCACCTCAGAGTCTGAAATGAGCGGACCTTACAAAACTTGTCACACAAAACCATCAGATTTTCATTTAACCGAGAAATATTGGGATTCTTGGTTAAATTATGCCCTCAAGGTTTGGGTTTGAGCAGAAATCCGTAATGAGATAATAAAAACATATGATTTTCTCCACCAAAAGCATAAAACGGAACATTTTTATTCATTCTATTTTTTTTTTGATGCAAGAGGAGCAGAGGAACACAGGCAGCAACAGGCAATGCTCCCTAGCTCCACTCTAAGCAGGATCTCAAGGTGGCACATTTTACCGTATACCCAACTCCTCCATGGTTTTCACCACCTCTAGGTACAGATGAAGCTCCACTTACTTGCTCATCCACTTTTCCCTGCATTCCTTGGGGGAGCTGCTGCGTGCCACATGCAGAGCTCTCCTAAAATCTCCTGAAATAAATCACATGTGGGGTTTTTTTAAATTATTTCGGGTAGGGAGAGGGAAATCTGAATGCTTCTTATCAGAGCTGACTTTAGAGACCAACCAATAGAAAAAAACACTTATAAAGGAGAGGTGAAGAAGAGTGGACTGTAACTTCAAGTTACATGAAGCTTCAGGTGAGGTCAAACCACACATGGGCAGGATGATCCAACACTCATACCTCTGCTAAGAGTCCTTGTGAATCAACTTTCTCCTGTAAATAGTGAATTAGCTTTTCTATTCAACTCTACACATTCGCCTACTTCTGGCGGGTGCACACAGGGAAGCAGCAGGTTACATCTACCCAAGCAACTGGTACTTTATTCCATTTTGTTTACATTTTTCTTCTTTCTTATGTTGTCTCTAAGATAATCCTCATTAGGCATTCATATCAGGTCTGCCTCCCTCCAAACCCAGAGTGGACCACCAGTAATCTCCTTGCTGAGCTGTCGTAGGAAGAGAGGTGGTGTGCTCAGGAGTAGCTAGGATGATTACTTGGATTGACAATTAACTTCTAAGATTTTGGGGTACAGAATTTACTGGGATCAGAACAGACTAAGGAAGAGGTATGGGAAACTCCCTGAATGAGCTACCAGACTCTAGGCAGTGCAGAAGCTCCCAAAATGCCATATAGGAATACCACATTTTCAATAATATGCAGGGTTTAAAATTTCTTTGATCTGTCAAAATGTGTTAGGCACATTTGAACTGCTCTATGCCATGGCTAATATTTTTCTTCATGGAGATTCAGAGAAGCTTCCTTGGTGCTAATACACAATAGGATACAGTAGAAATATACCAGTCCAGTTAAGATACCTCTGATGGGATAAGAATCCTACACTCAGGCTAAAGAAAAATCTTCTTTACTTCAAGGATTACAGTTATCATTCACTAAAAGGAAGATGTTTGAGAATCAGATATTGTTGAACAAATCATAAAACTCTGTTATGATCTGAAAATGTGCTTTTCACCTACTTATGAACAGACGTAGCTGTTGCTGGGCTGGTTTTTATTTTTCAATATAGGAAACAGTACCTTTATTAAAATTCAAAGACTAATAATTCTTTCAATAAAACAGTAATGTCTTTTTTGTCCTTCTTATTAGCATGTCTCTGATACATTATCATAAGTGTGCAAATTCGCTTTAATGTATTTTTAATAATTTAAGAATTGCAATTGCATAAGAGGAAACGGACTAGAATGTTAGATCTATCAGTGCAAAATTCTCCTCTCTCAATGTTATCATATTTTCATTTTCCCTTTTCATTAAACTCTTCATGATATTTAAAAATATTATGCTCAATTTGAATAATGAAAATGTGCTCCTCAGTTATTTCCACTTCAAATAATTTGCCACTAACATAACAGAACACACCAAGAACCAAGCAGTTTTGTTATTAGAAATTCAGTTGTTCATTATATTAGATATAGGGTTCATCTTACGCTTGTAAAAC
The DNA here is from genome assembly GCF_012275295.1 of Melopsittacus undulatus. Taxonomy (NCBI): domain Eukaryota; kingdom Metazoa; phylum Chordata; class Aves; order Psittaciformes; family Psittaculidae; genus Melopsittacus; species Melopsittacus undulatus. The sequence continues at coordinate 21,317,934 of NC_047534.1, forward strand.
TTTATTAGGATTTCCTTCTTTATAATATAAAGGCATAAAATTCTAGGTTGATTAGCATATCCCCTGACAAGCTATATTGCATATTTATGATTTGATAATAACAGCATAGTTAAGTCACTGCATTGCAAAAATGTAATTAATTGCAGTTAAGCCAATGCTTATAAATTTTTATTAATTACCACACCAAATATTTGGCATATTCAAGTTTTTCCACCTAAATATATTAATTCTTTTATCAGAAAGCCTGATCTCTCTGTAGCATACAACGTTATAATTTTACTAATATTTGGATAAAGACATTTAATACATAGTATTTTTTTCTGACCAATGGATTCTTTTGCCAATAATAAATATCCCAAACCAAAAATCATTGGCAGTTTTTCTCCCATATCATTGTAATTAAAGCTTTACATTTTATATAGCTGATGAGTTCTATGGACTGATGTTTATAACTTGGTTAAGCCTTAGTAGAGTTTTGATTTTTTTTTTCCCCACAATTGTTTCATTGACTAGATTGATTAATGACAAATGAAAAAACAGGAGACTACATGGCCTGACTCAATCTTACAGATCTTTTCCAACCTAAATGATTCTACGATTTTGATTCTATAATTCTGATTCTATAGTCAGCAAAAAACCAGGACAGAAATGACAATTTTTCATGCTACACTTGCACAAAACCTATTAGGTTGGTGAGGCACTGGAATGGGTTGCCCAGAGAAATTGTAAGTGCTCCATCCCTGGCAGTGTTCAAGACCAGGTTGGACAGAGCCTTGGGTGACATGGTTTAGTGTGAGGTGTCCCTGTTCATGGCAGGGGGCTTGGAACTAGATGCCCTTAAGGTCTTTTCCAACCCTAACTATTCCATGATTCTATGAAACAAACAAAAAAAAACAAACCCACACACCCCCATCCCCCCCCAGAAAAAAAAAAAAGAAAAAAAAATTAATCCTACAAGAATTTCTACTACACCTGATTTATGACATTGAAACTTACACACTGATTTGACTATTTCTTGCCATGAAAACAAGAACACATATGGCTGCAATGATACTCTATATACCTGCATAGAGATCTTCAACTAATTTATTTCTTCAACTGCATTATTTCTATGGTCACCACCTTACAGGAGGGAAACAAAACCATAGAATTGAAGTATTTGCCATGATACAAAGTAGAGAAATTAATCTTGGGTTTCTAATGTAGTAATGTTCCCCAGCACTTTTCTGCAAATCCAGGGTGTCAGATTCTACTTGTGTTTTGAAATCTACTGTTCATACCTGTTTGAAACTGAGAGAGAAGAGCAGGCTGCAAATATTTCCATATGTGGTTTTGTAGCTGTGTGTGTAATATATATATATATATACACATACACCTGCATATATATTTGTGTGTGTATATATATATACACACACAGGATGTATGCCAAAAGAAGAATTATGAAGAATACTACACAATAGAGCTTTTGTCAATTATTTCATAAAGAAAGAAAGATTCAACGCAATATAGAATAAAATGGAACAATTCATATAAAACAACAGATAAAACCAGGAACAAGATAATTAATATTCCTTTTAACATAGGGGTAGGTAAAAGAAAGAATAAGAAGACAATGTTTGTTAAGTGATAGAATGTGAAAATGAAAAGAACTGACAAAGACCGTACGGATATTAAACGTTGCACTGGGAAGGCTGGTGCCTGAATGCATCATGGACACTGTAGGGCATGACCATGCTATGAGATGATTAATTTAAAACAAAGTTTTAAAACCTTAAAACAAGGCAATGATGCTAGGAAAATAAAACATTTAATACACATTTTCAAAGAATCTGTGATCCCAATGGTAGCAATAAGGATAGCAGGACAAGATTTTTCTTTGATCATAAATAAAGAAGAAAAGACCCAATATGAGGAGGGGCATAACTTTAGTCATACTTAGCATATAAAATATAAGACAAGAGCAAACCTGAGGATCTACATTAACTCTAATAATGAAGAAAGGAAAACTAAGGAATCTGAGAAAATGAGATTATGATACATACAGTGGTTAACAGGCCTTACTTTAATTACCATCAACATTTTAAATTTATCCATCAAAACAAATCCTGGGCTCATTTAAGATCAGCATTACTTCAGTAACTCATTGTAGTTATATTTTTGCACTGATGAGCATATGACCATGAAAACAAACCCAACCATCTAGAGGACAGCTACAATAGAGCCACTGTTGGTGCCCAAACTAATGAGTGGGCAGTTAATGAGATCAGATGCTCACTAACCTGCTTTACTGGTTTTGAGGCACCTGACAAATCCATATGTCAATCTAACAGGCAATCTGCCGTAAACCTGACACTAGTCATTTAGTGATATGGTAAGAATATGAAGCAAGTCTGCCCTTCAACAATGCTTAAGTGTTTTCTGTTGAGAGATTCAAATTTTCTCACCTGAAAAAAAGTCATTTCAATTAAGAGGTAAGTTCCTTTTAGCTCAGTCACATATACTAAAAACACCAGTTCCATGATGGGGATTCATACCACGCTGCCAGACCTCTGACTGCCCTCCTAGGCAGAGTACACCACCAAACATACATTGCAAAGGCAGTGAAACATCTGCTACACTGGTGAAAGCTGCAGTCAGAGACAGTCTCACAAGGAGGTACACTCAAACTGTGGTATTCTCACAGTGCTTACAGCCCAGGGCTAAGGAAGCTGTGCAGCAGTAATGCTGTTGCTGTATTTCAGCAAAGACGAAAATGAGATTCTACCTTCATTTGTACAGAAAAGTGAGAACAGTGGAAAATATTCATATTGCTCAAGCTCCACTTAGAAATGTGAAGTGAAAAAGCAGAAATCATTCACTGGCACTTCAGGGTAGTTCTAACACAAACATTTTCAGTTTCTACCTGTTGTTCAGGTTTGCTCAATAGTTTCCAGATCTATAGCTGACAGATGAACAGCATGATCATGTAAACTTGTTCCTTAGGAAACAAACCTAAAAATGAAAATCTATGCTTTTCAAATATTTTAACAAAAAATGTTACAGTTCAAAATCTGTGTTAAAGAAGCATAAATTAATGTGTCAGAAAAACAAGCTTTTCAGTCCTTTGAGAAGCTAAGATCTCATTTATGTTCACATGCTCTAGCTTCCATAATTTATATATGTAAAATACAGTATTATATATGCTGCAGGGCATATTAAATTCAACAAATATAAGCAAGCGGCCACATGCTTTGAAGATATATATAATATTGGAGCTAGCAGGAGGCAAGCTGCTTCCTAGTCATATTTTACCCTAAATTACTTTGTAGTGAACACAGGGATTAGTCTTCTGCTTAGAGACTAGTTTAGAGAATACATGAAGGTGTAAACTAAGGAAAGATGGAAGGTTATATGTAGTTGAAAATGTTGCAGTTTCATCAAAACTATTACAATTTTCAAGGTTTTACTTAAAATTTCAAGAAGTCTGGTGACTTTTAAAATTTACTCTTTTTAAACAATTCCATTTCTTATAATTGTAGCACAATAACTGGAAATACAGCCACAAAACCAAAAATGAGCATATAAACCACTTACAGAAGAAAGAAGATATCGTTTCTTCTAAATCTCATTTTTCCAGTTCTTAAATCAAATTTAAAACCACTTTCATGAACCCTAGTATTTTAATCATGGTATTGGAAGATCTTAGCCTAGTAATGCAGAGAAGTAAAAAGTTACTGAAAATGATCTTGTAATCTCATGCCTGTGTTCTTAACATGGGAAGAACAACTCTGATCTGAGTAGTGAGCACTCCAGAGGAAGCAGCATTCTAGTGGAATGGGAGCTGGATTCACTGTGTCTAGCACTGTACATCATTTGCCTTTCTTATCTTTTATGAGGCACCCATGGATTCTTTTACATGGATAGCCATCAAAAGTGCAGAACCAGCTTGATGACTGCCCTTTAAGCTCTGTGCCTCTCCAGAGGCCAGGCACAACTGAAACCTTAATGCCCAAGCAATTCATCTCCACTGAGCTCTTAGTCTGAATTGCACAAACAGGAAATGTAGCTAGCACTGCATCTGATCCCACATCCAGAAGAATTTAATGCCATGAATGAGCTGCTGGAAGTTGACAGTCTCATGCTAACTTAGAACCAAAAGGCTGGATTTTGCAGAAGCAAAAGACAGCAGTGACTGTAGCATTCAGTTATGTTCAAAGCACAGCAAAACTCTGTATATACTAAGTGCCTGCAACAGTGTACAGCATTTTTTCTCACAAAACCATACTAATGCTCAGCACTTTCTTGACAGAGACCAGCTCATTAAGGACGCCTGAAAGAAACAGACGGACTACAGCTCTGATGGCATGTAGCGAAGTTTATTGAACAAGCTTCTATATTTATACTTAATTTAGATCCTGTATACTCATTACAGGATCCTGGTCTAAGATTGATAATATCTTTTTGGTTACATTATAACTATGCGTGACAATTGTTATTTGATCTTGCATTATGTTCTTAATATTCTTATCCTCTGGTCTTTCCAGATGTACTGCACCACCTGTTCTTTTATTGGTATTATAGAAACTGGTTTTTCTCCTTTTAGGGAGGTTTAGGGAGAGGTCAAAACGCTCCCTTCCAGGAGCGTATTCGCCTTCATCTTACAAACCCTTTCAGGCCAGTTCGATTCCCTTCACTTTCTGTAACAAAGCACCTGGCCAGAGAATACATTTACTAATCATCCTAGAAACATCCAAAACTTAAAACTTTTGAAGTTGAAAATCTCTGGTTTGGGTTTCTTTTCCTTATTTCTTGTGAATAAAAATACATTATCCTATTAAAAAATGTATACTTACAGGACAAAGCTAATTTGTTTTGAAGTATATAAAGCTTAAACAGGTTTGAAAGTTAGTTAAATGGTGAAAAAAAGTTATGGCATTGAACAGCTGTAATGGAAAATCTATTTATTCCAAGCAGTTCTTTTCCAAAACATTAACATTATTCCTGTTACATATGATCAGACAGAAGTAGATACAAAAACCTACAAATATTAAAGATAAGAAAGGAATTACAATAAAGGTATAGTATTCCTAAATTGCACGGTGCACTGAAATTCCATGTCTGGTGTCTTTTTGTTTTTTCTCTGCGAATTATTCTGAAGAAATACTTTAAGTTTAGAATTTAAAAAGTTTAAAGTTTTATGAAGAAAAATCACCATCATTAGACATGATAATGTATTTTTCAAACTGAGTGGAGACTGTACGCTATTTTTACATGCATATTAGGCGGCCAAAAATCTCCACACGTAACAAGCTACCTCAATTTTATCCGAGTCTTTTTGGTTTACATGGAATCCTAGGACTTGCCTGCTAAATACCTGGGTATGAAATTCATATCACAGTAGAACATCAAGTTAGATACGAGAAACATCTGATAATAAACTATTTGACTGAAATAGATTTTTTTTTTTTACTGGTTGCAATAGGCCATTACCTTACACTTGTCTGTAAAAACAACTGTAAAATAAATGTGCTTTCATTTTTTAATGAGATATACGCCAATGCTGAGCAATGTTTCATGTCATAGTCAGTGTTCATGGCTATGTTGTGATACTCTGAAACGTATGGTGAGGGATAGAAAAGCAGAGAACAGAAAAATTTCTAGTTGTAACAGCAGTAAAAAAAAGAAAAAAGAAAGTGTAAAAAAACCTGACAACTTCCAAAATACCAGATGTAGCTTTTGAGGAAAATATAGGCCACAGGCACTTCCCTCAACAGTGTTGATGACACTCATGGTCAAGCTACAGTATGTGAATTTCAAGTACTGTAAAGCAGCAAATTCCTATAGCTGCTTTTAAAAAAAAAATAAAACGATGCTATCTTTATGGATTGAAATGGATTTTGATAAATCAGGAAGGATTATTTATAATTCAGAGTTTTCTTACACTGCACTAGGTTTTTCTTGTGATTTCCACTTTTTCATGAAATTAATAAATATTAAGATTGACATATATATTATTTCAATCTTTTTACTATCACTATCATCTGTTAATACAGTAAGTGAGACATGACAAGAATATCATTCCCTGAGAGTTATTCACTCTCAGTTAATTTTACAACTCTCTGGCAAAGTATTGCATTTACTGCATTTCCCACCACTCAAACGTGAAATAAGTGCAAAGGCTGATAATTCACCAACAGATCCCATCTGGAAAACCACTATGGCCCTTATATGTGCAATAAATAATGTACCCCTATTGCTGCAAGTCACACTATATTTTGAGCTAACATGGGAGTTGACTCAGAAGAAATGGCTGATTAAATTTCAGCTAATTGATCATTATTTTTGCATTCAAAATAATAATTGTTTCAAGGAGAAGATAGGTAAAGTTAAATCTAAGGAAAAGACCAGATGTATAGGCAGTAAAATACCTTAACTTATGTTATACCTTAAGTTATGGTATTTTTATGTTTCAGACTTTTTATGGGTCAGAATATTTCCTCTGAAACACAACTGGAAAAATATTCAACAGTAATTAGGTCCACAAATTTATGTATGTTTAACAGCATCCTGTCAAGGAGCAAGATAAGGTATGTGGAGTACAGATATATTCTAGCAGCCAGACATAATGGGGACAGATAAAGGCATAAAAATTTGCTGAAGCCTTTTAAAATAAACCTTCACACAGCAGTATTCAAGTCATACTACTGTTAGTCTGCATTGTCAGCAAACACCTTAATGACTTAGGTGATCACAGACAAGCTATTTGCATGCTGAGAGTACCATTAAACCTATTAAAATTATTTCTACCTTATTGACACAATTTTATATATAAAAGCAGGTCCAATAGCATTCTAACGTTCAAATGTTAGTAACATTTCAACAACAGTCTAATTTCACAGGAAGACAAAGTTAATGAGGGTCAAATTCAGTGCTGGTATAGAGGCATATATGCACAAATAATAATTCCATGGAAAAATAAAGCACTCTTCTGGTTGCACTGTGAGATGACATGGGTCTAAAAACAGGCTGGAATGTTGTGCTTGCAGTTCTATATGCTTAGATCCTTGTACTAATCAGGGCTCTACATGCTGTGAAGCAGCAGTCAACCACGGATATATCTGCATAAATACCATACACATATTGCTCTGATGCCAAGACAAGCAGGGATCATCAGCACTGGCCTCACCAGTTTTGTTGATAATGGACAGCAAGAGTGGCACAAAAGTCTACACAAAAGCTAAAAACAATTTATTATGGCAGAGAAATTGTGTACAGAAAATTTCACTGTGCAACAACTGCAGCTGAGCACAGTAATAATGTTCTTCCAACCTAAGAAATTAAAAAAAGATAAAACCAAACCCAAGCAACTATATAAATGTTGGAAGGATTTTTTTAATTAGTTTTTTATTCTTATTTTAATTGTATTGGCTCAAAATTGGTAGGGATCATCGGGTCTGAGACACTCTCATGAGACAAACAAAAATCTATTGACATTTCCAAGATCTTCATCTAAAATTGTGCCTGACACTGTAGAAGTTGTTTCTTTTGTGAAACAAAAGAAAAGAATTTGACTAATCAAGTTTCTCTTTTGTTTATGAGAGTCTTTTCACCCTGTTTTCTCCTGGGTTTCAAACTTCGATTTGGAAAGAATGTGTGCCTTGAAAAAAGAAGGGAAGAATGGCTTCTAAGGTAAGAGAGAAATGATCTTCTATTAGCTTTGATTTGGGAGCATCAATACTGTTGGCAGAGGCTGATGTTTCGTGACTCAGGATATTCATTTGAGAGAATCCTACCTATAAAGGCTCTGAGTTCTCCTTGCAAAAATGGGAAATATGTCATTTGACAGTAAAATTTGTTTTTCATTAACGTAACATGATTCTAGTAGTATGCTTCTTCAGCAGAAACAAACTCATTCTTAACTGTCTTCTGTCATCTGTCAGAGGTAGCTCATTTTCCTCAATATGAATTTTGTTCTAGTAGCTAAATTATTTTAGCTTCTCTCTCATATTAACTGTTTGATTCCAGTGTTATAGGGTATGCTTGACATTTGCCATTCATATTCCTTCTGTTGCTTATTTCAACTTATGAACTAGATTTTCTAGCCCATTGCAATAAAAATGCCAGTTTAGAAAAAAAATACTTTAGGAAAAAAATAAGAATCTTTATGAACAGTATTTCAATTTAAAAAAATATTAATGTTCTTAAGTGGCAGTTTTTTGTTTGTTTTAAATTACTAATTATATATATTATTTCATCACATAGTAGTGATGCTACGTTTTCAGACGCTCTTTTGATAACCATATAACGGAACAGTAAAACTATAAAAAAACACCACCACTAACCAAAAAATCATACAAAAAGGAGTAACCTATTTTACCAAAGTGAAATCTTCTGAATAACTTGGAAAAAAAATAGTTTAAGAATTCTCCTGCACGTGAAAATGCAGAATTTTAAGATTTTGCTCAAAATCATTAAAAGCCACAGTTGCTTTGGGGGTCTGGGTTTTTTATTTTCCTTTTAATGAAACTGATCTGTTTGCACTACTAATCTCCAAAAAGTACTGGAGAGAAGGCATGAAACAATATTGGTTTTGTGGATCTGAAATCGAGATGAAAAAACAATAATGCGGGATGAAGATCTTTCTAATTTCTTCAAATTAAATAGCACCATATTTGCATAACTCCAGCGGGGCAGGAATAGCTCAGTTGAACTATATTATTTCTTTTCTTTTCAGAAAATAAGGACATTCTAAAAGAAGGAAGGAGAAAAGCAACTGACATGCATGTTCAAGTAAGATGGGAAAATAAAAACAAGAAAAAAAAGTCAAAAAGAAAAAAAACAAATAAATGAGATATAAAAAGTAAAGGAAAATGGACTCATTTGAAGGGAGTCAAGAAGGAGAAAGAAAAGAGACAAAACAGAGACAGAGTTAGAGCTGCACAGGGCAGGAACTAAAGACTCCAGCCAAGGACTCTAGGCTTTTACCCTGCACATTCAGATTCTCAGGGGTAGCCTTAGATAGCCAGCAATGGAATAATTTTCTGTTCATCTAAAGACTTCCCACATGCTCTTTCAACAAACCACTTTACCTACGCCTAATTCTTCATATACAGACTGGAGATAACAGCATGTCCTAGCTGTCAAGATGAGCCATAAGATGAAAGAGATTGCGAGCTTAGGCTTCCAATAACAGCAGTAGCAGTGGTCATCAATTAAATTCTGCAGGTAATACATGAACATTAAAAGAAACTAAGCAATTAAGGAGACAGGCCTGAATTCCTCTCTACGGTGCCCACATCCTATGTAATCACAATGGGAGCAAGAGAAGAACTGTATCAGAACTATGGTGTGCTGTGATGCAGATAAAACAATTAAGAATCTAGGAATTAATAAAGACTTCATTTGTGTCAGATCTGAAACATCTAACCAATATAAATGGCTTTAATTTGACATTTCTTTCTAGGGCACACGACAGAAATTTAATTAAATCAATATATTTCTTCTCAGTGGTAACCAATCCTTTTTTTTTTTTAATGTCTATACTTGCTTCTTGACCATTATTAAACTCAGTAACTCAAGTCAAGTAAATGTGAAAACTTAAAGGAAGTGCCTATGATAAGTAGCCAATTAAGGACAAGGGATTTTTTTTAATACTGTTTTTATTTCAGACGAGAAAATTTCAACAGTTCCAACTTCTAGAGCAAGACATGAAGAAGGAGGATATTAAGGAATAAATATGTATGGAAGTAATCTACGAATGGATGACCAAGTCATTGAAAGGTTTTCTGTCTTGTTTACAAAATATATAGGTATAATTTGTGCAAATGTGCCTAAGATTACCTGGACTGCCACTGGGTAAAGGTTCTGATGGACATATTAGAAACTTTCTCTGAATTTTGGAAAAGCAATTATAAACCTGCATGACTGTGAAAGTGTTTTCCTAATGGGAAAATGTCTCTTAAATCACTTATTTTCTTACAAATACACCTGAAGAGAAAAACTCTCATTTAGTACTGAGAGGCCTAGAGTACCTTCTTTTTTTGGCTCTTTAGACTCAACAAAAGTGTATTCATGAGTCAACACCCAAATACAAACATCCATGATCCTCACAGCAATGCATAGTGATTCTCACTCTAAGGTCTTGCTCTGTATAAGCTGAGTCCCCAGAAAAAGGAAAAGGAACAACGGCTCTATTCTTTACTAGGAAGAGAATGAAACAGGATGGGCTCATTTCTGTTACACTAGGGGAAAGTATAAAATCCCATTGGAAAAGAAACAAAAGCTGGAGTATTAAACATCCACCCTCACAAGTACAAAACTGGACGCATGGATGCAGAAGTAGCAGGTTTCTTTCTACCAGCAACCGAACCAGCAAACAAGCCATACAAAAGTTTGTGATCAGTGGTTTTATGAGACAGATTGCTGAATTAAGCTCTTGTAAGACCACTGTAGCTTGGGCATATTGCCTTTTTCTGACCATTTTATCTCTAAATTCATTTTAATTCATGTGTAACCAGCTTCTAATAAGAATCTCCCACAGGTATTAGTCTATACTTTAATGTGAAAAGTTTCAACCTACATATTCCTTAGCAACCAGTTTACCACATATACAAAGCAGCACTATTTCTAGCAGCAAACCTGATTGCAGCTATCTGTGTCATTCCTGATGAGAATTTATGATTTTTCTTGCCATTTGCAGAATAACTTTTTGCCAGCTTCATCTTCCCCCAGTGCAGCATAAAGAAGAACACTTTTTCCTGTGTATTTCCACCCAGCCTGATCAGCCCTTCTGCTTAGAGACTTTTTTTCTTGCATTTGCTATTGAATCCTAAATCAAGCTAGAACAAGTATAAGAGGCATTCTGGAAAAAATGGTCTTCTGCATTCTTCACCATTTAAATAGATCAGCTGAACCAAGCCACCTCAATAAAAACAGGATTCAGAGAACAGCCAGGCTGAATCATGCTTTTAAAAGTGATCACTGTGTTTACCTCCAGAGAGCATTCTGAGATAAATAGCTGCTATTAAAGTGATGATCTTATTAACATATGGCAGCCTTTCTTTTCTCATACGCTGTGAAGAAAATAGAATTATCCCATTTGGATTGGAACCCATCTTATTTTCTCATGCTTCACAAACTGAGTGAAATGAAGGCCCTATCACCAAGTCTTAGCTATTGCATAAAGAACAGGCCAAATTCCTTTTATCCACACTTGCAGAAGTGCAAAACTGTTAAAAGGATTCTAATTAATTCCTACAGATTCTCCTATTTTTCCTCAAATTAAGATTACATTATTTCTCTCTTACCTTGGAAATATTCAAATGATTCTTCCACCTCTCCCTCACTATCAGCCTTCTCCAGCGTGGGGTTGTGATAATAAGAGTAACAGCACAACAATCAGAAGCACTTCACAGCATTTTACAAGTGCTTTACAAAGGCACATAGAATATTAACTGTCACATGGTATACATGCTCTGCCTAACATTACAGTCAATTCACAGATTGTCTGTGACAGATATTAAAAGACAGATTGAAGTGCCCACTATTGCAAGATGCAGTGGACCTACCAGTGCCAAGGAATTCTGGCTGCTGGTTTTCTGCCTTAGCCACTTTTCTGTGCCCTAACAAAAAAAGGTGATGAGACATATTCTATATTACCCATACTACCTTATGAGTTAATATTCTCACTCTTAAGTATCAAGTTCCCATGCAACTTAAGCTTTGAAAATAGTTCTGTCAGAATCACCTCTTAATGAAAGAGTTTTGTTTAAAGCAACCCTAAAAGTCATGCACAGCCAAAATCACTGTTCAAAGGCACTGGCTAAAGAAAAGACCCTGTGACTTAGTTTTTGTCTTACACTGAAACACAGTCTTCCTCTTTTGAAATTCAGTCTAGAGATATCACACAACAGAGAGTTACCAAAACAAAAATACTTATTTATGAACATTTTGAAGAATTTCCACATAGCAACAGGGAAAAGCTTTACAAATACATGTGTCCTTAAATTGGCCCAGAAATTAATTCCCAGTTTAGTCACTGATTTAGGACACATGCAAGGCACTTAACCACTCTACACTAACAAAACTAACTTGTTTGAGTCTTAGGCATTTTCTTTCATTAAATATTTTAAAGTGCTCTGAAACTGTTAGAAGAACCCTTCTGTGAATAGAAAATGCTACTAGACATCACTGTGGGAAAACTATTTTTGTCTTAATTATGACATCAAGGAATTGTGTCATCAGTTAAGCAAAAGGGATAAAAAAACCTATAAGCCAGTTTTCCCCCTGCATTTTTATATGTTTCACCAACATGTACTAAATTGGTACATTCTATTTATTCTCCTAACACCATAATAAGAAAAGAGAATACTGATAGCTTATTTTTCTCCAAAAGGTTATCTAAGATTCAGGGGACATAAGTGACTATTCCCAAGGAAAAAGCAGTAACAAGCACACTGGTGATTCATTCAAGTGCAAACTGGCCATCAATCCTTTTCCCTTTAATTTTTCTAAGTCCTTTTAGCTTTTTCTTCTAAATCCTTTAAAAATAAGCTGAGTCTATACCACATCTAATGGAAAAGTAGCAAGGTAGTCTAAGAGGAAAAATATAGGTAGCAATAAGCTCACATCTCTACAAGAATTTACATTACTACAAGCCAGCAACATAAGTTTAGAAAAGCACAAAGGTCTTCTGCTATAAACTTTCAGGTGAGAAAGCTATTGATTTTCTCAATTATTCTTATTCCAAAGATTTTTCTCTTAAGTTGAAGTCTGACTGTGGGTGCTTCAAGAACAAAGCCAGCACTGTATTAACTTGACAGGTCCAATCCCTTCTGCCTAAAAAATTAAATTTTACAGGATAACAAAGATCTAATTTTTTCTGTAGAAAGCAAGATATTTTTCTTGCTTTATCAAACATATAACAGACTTATGGCATATAGATACGAAGAGCAATTAATTTGTCTGTTATTTGCTGGGGGGGGGGGGTGGTCGTATTGCTATTTTTGTTTAAAGTCACCAGCACATGGGAAAGTTTAGGGGCTTTAGTTAACATCTGGGCAGTCGAAACATATTAGGACCATATAGGAATTCATTACATTTATTTGTAAATTTAACAATACTTCACAGTGTTGTTTTACAGCACACACTGGCCAAAACAATATTGGAGTTGAAACAAAGCCTAGTCTTCTTGAAACAGATGTTAAAAAGATGTGAGGTCAGAAATAAATATGACAAGGGACTTACAATCTTGTTTTTTATATCTTGCAAAGGAAAAAAAAAGGATGAAAAATTTTCTCATGTAATATTATGGATGAATAAACAGCCTGCAACTGAATTCCTTCACTTAATTGCAACTGCTATTTAAAGAAAAAATTATATACTTAATAAATTCTGGAAAGTGTTAAAACTAAGTGCAGAAGAACTGACCAAATGTTGGCATACAATCTGGGAGAGATTGAAACATGGGTGCTCTTTAAGAGAAGCCTGGAAAATCCTTTCAGGAAAAGCTGATACATGTTTACCATAATGCTTTTCAGTGCAGTCCAGAAAGATTAGAAAGGAAGATGAGCTGAAAAGGCAAGACTGAACATGCAAAGAACACATTTCCTCTACTTTGCACAGCACATACATAAGAAATGACACTGTTACTGCACTGTGTAGAGGTTGACAGAACATATTTACAGATAAGTGAGGATCAAATTATCTTGAGTATTTATTGTTAATTTAATTCCAGCCCATGTCTCTAGTGAAGCCCCACTGAGGAAATCAAGCAGATCTATCTGAGTCCCTGATTAGGAGGGGAAGCAGGGAGACAGGGACAGGCTTTGGTCAGGTAAGTGTAGTTGTCCATTTCCATAAAAAGAAGATCCAGTCACTGATAGTGGGACCCACACAAGGAGTTCAGCAGAGAGTGAGAAGGGGGCTTCTGGGATACTGGTGAGGGTGAGATACTGGGATACTGAGAAGGTGACACTGGAAGAGCCACTTCTGAATAAGTTGCCCTCTTCTGAAGATTATTCTAAAACTTTGTTGAGAGTGACACATATCCAGTCATGCTGCTAATTGAAGCACAAGTAATCAGCTAATTACCTGCTTTACATAATGAGTGAGGGAAATGTCAGTAAGAATGTTTTCATCCAAGGAAAACCAATAAAGAGAAGAAATAACACTTCCTATAAGCATCACAGAGGCTGTATTACCAATCAAATGACAAGGCACAGCAGACTTCAGAAAGATGTGTCAAAACACCAAGTCAAGTAGAAAAGAGCACCTTCCTCTCCCAGACTGGGAGAAGGCAGCAGTACTAAGATCAAATCAGCTCCTGAGCTGAACTGCTAGTATGGGTAGCTGCATCAGTCCTGGAGATTTGGGGGCACTCAGGAAGGTATCTGCAGCTAACAAAACTAAACCACTACTGAAAGAAAGTGGTGGCTTTGATGCCAAAGAATCGTTACCTTAAATGTTATGTTTCTGACTTAAAAACTGAAAGCCTTAATCTGACTAACCAAATGTGTACGTGGTATTACAATAAGGCATCTTCAACATGTGCTGACTATGATTTCACTTTCTAAAACCAAAATAACAATTTTCTTTGATCTCTCCATGAACTCTGTACTAAAAACTAGTTGTGTTAAACTGGATGAAATGTCATTTTACTAATTTCTGTAAATAGAGTAATAGAACCATTTAGGTTGGAAAAGACCTTTAAGATCAAGTTCAGTACTGACAAATTTATCACTAAACCATGTGCCAAGTGCCACATATACACATCTTTTAAGTACCTCCATGGATGGTGACTCAACTACTTCCTTGGGTAACCCATTCCAAATTGATTAACACCGTTCACCACCTCTCCCAGCTCTGCCATCCAGCCGTTTTTTTACCCAGTGAAGTCTACACCAGTCCAAGCCACAAGCAGGCAGTGTCTCCAGGGGAATGCTGTGAGAAACACTGTCAAAGGCTTTATTAAAGTCTAGTTTGACAAAATCCAATCAAGGATGGGGATCCTCCTTAACCCTCCTTTTGTTGATAATGTATTGATAGAAACCTTTATTTATTAGTCTTTTATGACAGTAGTCAGATGAAGTTTTAGTTGGGCTTTAGCCCTTCAAATTTTCTCTCTGTTTAACCTCACAACATCTTTGCAGTTCTCCGGATTTGCCTTCCCCTTCTTCCGAAGGTCATAAACTCTTCTTTTTTTCCTGAGTTCCAGCCAAAGCTCTCCATTCACCCAGGCCAGCTGTCTTCACTACCGGCTTGTCTTTCAGCACGCAGGATGGCCTGCTTCTGTGCCTTTAAGATGTCCTTCCTGAAGAATGTTCAGCCTTCCTGGACCCTTCTGCTCTTCAGGACAGTCTCCCAGGAAACTCTGTCAAGTCAAAAGCTGTCCTCTAGAAGACAGGAGTTCTGATGACACCCTTCTTACTTCATCAAGAATCAAAAACTCTATCATTTCATGACTGCTGTGCCCAAGACAGCCTCCAAATAAATAATGGCATATAATGCCAATTCACAAGAATTCCCAGGAAAAGGGCTTTTCCCTTCAAAGATCTTAAGTATCATGGAAATTAACAAGATAATTAAAAAAAACCCAAACCCTAATACAAAAAAACATAAGGTAGAATATCCCAAAGCTTTTAATTACAATTATGACTGCTACCCAAATCTCATATTACTTTAGTAATGTCAGGATAGTCCAAACAATGGCCCAGAACCAAGAGCCAATGGAGAGATCTCACGGTCAATAACAACCAAAACTACCAAATGTTGATACCATGAACACTGTGACTTTGGAGCCATGGCAGCATTAATAATGATGCAATCAATAAAATAAATCTGACTGTAAATGCTCCTGATAAAAGTGATCAGTCATTAATAGCAAATTTCTTTTGCAAAATTTACGTTTGGATAAACATTGTCAATAAACATGACCATTACTGGCAAGAACAGCTTTGCAGTTATGCTGCTGCATATATCATATATGCTGATATATGTGTTTTATATATCTTAGTACTCAGTCATAAAATAGAAGTGTCCTCTGTGTTACCTGATGCCACATGAAAACTACTTTCACCATTTGACACATGATCTTTTTCCTCTTAGAAGAAAAGAGCAGTGGAGAAAAGTAACAAGGGACTAGAATGATTAAGGGAAACAAACACCATTCTTCAAACCCACATTTCTAAGAATAAGATTTTGGTTTTGTTACATGATTGAACACCTCTTTACAAATGCAATTTACGTTTGCACACTGAAAATCAGATAATTTCATACCTTTACAAACTCATATTCTCCACTGTTATTTGAACAAGAAATATATATAGAATATGATATTTGACTTTTTAATTAAAACCTATTAAAAGGTCTATAGCAAGTAATAAAGTACGAACAGGCTCCCTGATTTTAACCTGTGCAGCAACTGTGTCATGAATTCAGATGACCATGGATAAAAGTCTTTCACAGCTAAGAGCATAAGCCGAGTAAAAAATTCTGAGGCTGACACCTAATTAAGATATAGTTCCCCTGATGAACAAAGTTCTTCATCAGTTACTGTGTGTTATAGTGGTTCAGGGCTATATTTAAAAGGCCATTAAAAATGTACCTGAAGGCAAAGTTAATCTTTATATTTGACAGATAATAGCAGCTTTTTTTTTCAGTAAGTAGAGAAGTGAATATTTTATTTCTTTATGATCTAATGACCATTCTGTTTAATCTTAATGGAGTACAGATGAACAAGAAAATATGCTTAAGGGACATACTAATACATCAATTATGGAGAGTGGGAAAGTACTTTAAAAAAAGTAACAGCAATCTATTGCAAATGAAGATCTTCATAAGCACTCCTAGCACACAGGGAGAGCTAAGAGATGCATTAAAAATCTATCCAGATTCTGTTCATTACAGATACGTTCTTTGCAGCTCTTCAGTAATGCTGCAATCAGGTAATTAACTTCTGAAAAGGGAAGCCTTTAAAACAACTATGTATGTATGGAACACAGTAGGCTTTCCCCTTATTTTGTTTAGTGAAAATGACTTTTTCCATCTACTTTCCTTAATATTGTTGCAGAAGTGCTGAGACAGAGGCACTTCTGAAGGTATTGCAAAAGTAAAAATGTGATTCCACAAACAAAACAGAAGCTAATTTTTGGTCAAAGGATCAAGAAAAGTAAAGGCAGACATATAAATAAACTCTGCTGCTGCTTAACTACAAACACACTATATATCCCACATAAAATTCCCCTGGAATTTCACTCTGAAAAACAGATCTGAATTTTATATTAGAAAGTTTTTTTCTCTTCAAATATTTTTGATTTTGATTTAGACCTCTATCCTGTGAGGTGACATGAGATGACACACCCCAAAACATCTGTACGCCCCAAACCCACATACTGACCCTTACAAGAAAGTCTGCAGAATTTTCCTAATGAAATAACTGTGACTACAACCAAAAGGGACCCCAGCTGTGAAGACTTGAAGGACTGATTCAAGTCCCATTAAAGTAATGGGCCTTTCGATTGAATCTAATGAGCATTGACACTATATGCTGTAATTTCCAGGAAAGATGTCTTTACTCAGTAAATCTCAGGACAGGGCACTCTGGATTCTTATCTTCTAATACACATGTCCTTGTAACTTCGAATTTGTCTACAAAAGCCCAAGAAGCTACTGTAGAACAGATCACCTATGAGGACCGTTACTCTGTGCTACAATTGGTTTGTGCTGTTTTCTTCCTTTCTTTGCTGTCTTTTAGTGTGTTGAAACATCACGAAGCTAAAGTGCAAGCAAGCTACCCCTCCAGAACAACAGTTTCTGCCTGGGGAGTTAATGCGGCATAACTATTGTCCTGTTAAACTCAAACCATTCCTTACATCCAAAAGCTGCCCCAGGAAAATGATTCCCAAATGTGCAAAGATGTACCGACTTTCACATAGGCAAGTTTCTGACTGAATTAAGAAACATTAATATCATTGATATTATATGAATAAACAAGGAGTAACCTGCTTTTTATGTTCTTAACATTGCTAAGCTGATGTTAAGTTCAGAACAAACTGAATATACTCTCCTACATTTATGTGCACACATACAAAATTGAAGCAGTAATCTGTAAAAATGTAATCTATCAAAAAGACACAAAAAAAACTCAGTTCTTGATTTTTCTGAACTTACTGCATTGTTTGTATCTGATCAAAATCATTCTGAACATCACACACAGTTTTGGGGCAATACCACTGCTACTGACAGCAAAAGTAGTGCGTCTGAAGCTATGTTTTAAGAACGTGCTATCTAAAGCCTTGGGAGCACAGGGCTGACAGTGACAACAGACCAGCAAACACACATTAGGTATTGACACAGGGAAACCTAGTGTCTTCTACATTGCAACTTATGCAAATTAAATTAGTTAAAGATTCTTAAACGAATACTGTTAGATTATATTCTAGGATTTAACACTACCGTGGGTAAAGTACTGAAGGGATGTCTGTTCTTTCCTGAGCCTTTTTTCCCCACTTTGTCCATGAACACATATGAAAAGGACAGAGCAAAAGAGAGGGAGAGAGAACATATACAGCAGAGAGGCACATGGGCACTATTTCTGCTCAGTCTTCTTTTGGGCGGGTGGGAAGAGAAGAGAAAGAAAAAAAAAATAAAATAAATGGTGGGGGGGAAAATCCCCTGCCCATGGCAGGGGGTTGGAACTAGATGATCTTCAGGTCCTTTCCAATCCTAACTATTCTATGATTCTATGAATGTCCAAAGTGGCAGCTAACAGATAATTTACTGGCAGCTTTTGTATTTTCGAACAGGTGTCTACTGTATTTCTTTGCTTGTAGAACTCAAATGAAACATTTTTATATGACTAATGACACACCAAATTTTTAAACCTTAATTTCACAGGGTGATTATCAAAGTCAATTTATATGGGATACAGAAAAATTGCATTTCCATTTGCAAAATGAAAAGAAAAAGCTTCTGCAACTATGCTTCTAAGAAGGTCTCTGTGTGGGATTCAAATTCCTATACTTAAAAAGAAATCATGCATTTTTAATTTGCCATCAACACAATCTGTTTCATGAGTGTTACAGCACAGAGTCTTGTCATAAAGTTCAAATAACCAAGAGATTCCATTTATTTGTAGTATTGTCACTTCTTTTAGCCAAAGAAAAATGAAAAGTTAGCAACAGACCTTGACTGCAAATTATTTTTAGGAACATATGGATTATTTTTTTAATCTAAAGATTGGGGAAATGCACACATCTTGTAAGAAAGAGAACTCTGCTCTTCATGGCTGTGTATTATATACATTTTTGTACACATACATTCCTCTGTATATATATTGTTTTAAAACTAATGAAGACCTATTTGTGCATTTGGTTTTTATTTTAAATGCAATAGCCACACTATTTTTTCAGCAGAAGAAATGCAGTTATGGAAAACTGCTTTTAGAAGCCCATTCTCAGCTGTAAGAAGAATGAAAGCAAAAAATCATACATGTAACAAACTGTGTTCTAAAAATTGTTCTGAGGAAATGAAGCTGTGAGGATGGAACAACAGAGATGATTCAGCTGAGTGTTTGAACTGACCTAATTATTTTGGAAGAACACTAGAAGCAAATGTTGCACTTTGGTGGTTTGGAGCATGTATGTAAGAAACAAGAAAATGCCAACTGGAAAGAGTCTGTAGATATTAATCAGTCTTAGATTCATGTGGGACTAGGTATATTTACAAAATTTTAGCTAGAATCTACGTTGCTTATGTTACAAGGATTTGTCTTCAACATTCTGCACAGCCCCAAAGCACAGCTTCTCCCTCTTAGCAACTTGAATATAAATGATAAACCATCATTTTGTAGACGACAACCTCTCTGACTACAAAACAACTGAAGATTAAATCCATTACAGATAAAAAAATAATGAACCAAAAAAAACCCCAAACCAATAAACTTTTTCCTCTGTGGGCAAAACAGCAACTGTCCATTTCCCACCTCTTCATTCCCCTTACCCTCAAAGTACGAATCTTCTTTCAAAATGAAATAAAGTAGGTACAGTTAATAGAGTAATAAGCATATTTGAAATGGAAAGTTGCAGTTTTGATTTATGTATGCTCAAAACGATAGTCATCAAGAAATCATTTATCATTCTACTCTCAACAAATATAGGAATTTATATCTAAATAGAAGCAATAAATTCCATCTCATATCACACAAATTAGAATGTCATATAGCACAAATGTACTCACACTTATTTAATCCTTGTTTGTAGGTACATCTGTGTGCCAGATACTCAATAACCAATCCTCAAATCAGCAACTAATCTAAAGAATTTATCTGGTTTTCATATCAACATAACTTTATGAATTATGTAGTATAGTGTACTTTTAGTCTAGAACAAAATATGCATAAAAACTCTATTTTCCATATTTGAATGGAATTTACAAATAGAGACTACTTTAAAGTGTTCTGTTTCCTATGTTGATATTTATTCTTAAATAAGATACTTTTAAAGTATTGAATTTACTAAAAATATTGAATGTATTCAAAAAGTCAGTTATAAAAGAAAGGGAGAGAGGCAAAAATCACTGCATCCTCAACATCTAAATTAGTATTACCAATTTATGGAGAATATGGACCAGATTATGATTTTAAGATGCATTCAATTTCTGCAAACAATTTATCCAGTCAGCTCTTCTTTTTTTATCTTTCCCAAGATTGACTCATAGAGTATAAAACAAAATTTTGTAAAAGGGATAAATGGACTTGTCCTAATTAAATGACTCGCTATATAGGTAAGGTATACAGTGTCTAAGCACCTCACAGACCACTTCAGGTACAGTGCTGGCCTCTTTTCACTCATAAAGAAGAAAATAAGCATTTGATGTTCTCAGTGTTTATTGTGGCAAAGCATCAACTTACATGTTGTCCTGCAGGTTACTATCTCACTCAAATTCCCAATTTGTTATTGGAAAATGAATTTTCTATAGAATAATATCAATATTCTATCACTGACTGAAGCCAGAATACGACAAATGAGTTGAGTCATGTTTAAGGAGATAGCTGACTGACAGAGACCCCAGTGATATCTTTTAAAAAAGGAATCCAGGGAGTTTGTAACCAACAATTAATGACGATAACAGATATCACCATCTGAGCCATATGTTAACTCTTAAATCTGTTTCAGGTTGCAGCATATGTTACAGTTCCTAAATTAATTCATGTTTTATTTCATGTCAATGTTTGACTGGAGAACTTCAAAGAAATGTACAATCTGCAAGTATGTAGGTCTTTCCTGAGCTAAATACTAGTCAACAGCATTGACCTTCCCCTCACTAAAAATAAGTAGCTCTGCTTCTGTTTTTCTCTGACATAAACTACAAAACAATAGTCCTTTCAAATTCAGACTGAAAAAGCAGTCTAAGAAACCAGTTAAAAGTTTAAATAATGACTGATGACTATCCTCCCTGTTGGACCAGTTGTTTCATTACATATTAATACATATGTAACATGATACCCGAGTATGTTTATTCATTGCACACTAAATGCCATAAGACATTTTGAAATCAATATCTGATCTAGATATTCAACTGTGAGGAGCTGTCTTGGAAAATGACACCAGGCAAGTAACACTGATATATTTGCATCTGTACTTTGTAAATACGCATGATATTTGTACGTGGTATTTTGTTGAGTGTTCTGCTGGAATTTATGTTGAAATAAGCATTCGATATAATCACAGTAACAGAGTTCTGAACTGAGATTCCTAAACAAACAAACAAACAAACCCCTAAAAAGCTAATGCTTTTAGGATGATGAACTTGGCACTGTGGGTTTTCTTCCTTAGTGTAAGTTGAAAATTTATCTGAATAATTAAGCATTTGCAAGTCAAATGAGCTAGTAAGACTCTTCAGCTTCAGCTGTTACATCATGCTGTTCCTTTGAACATTTTTTTACAATGCATCAAGAAAGAAAACAATGGATAATCCCATGGTTCCTGACAAATGCTGCTAATGAGACTTCAGGCACTTCTTTAGCATTTGCAGGACCTCCTTGATAGGCAGCTAAATGCCACCAGCTATGTATCCACTGCAGTTTAACCTCAGGTTAAGCCACTGCAGGTGAAAGTATTCAGGGAGAAGTCAGCTCTTCCTAGTTTAATTTTGAGGGGTACTCTGGACCCTGAAGAAACAGACTTTGCTAAAGTCAAGAGGAGTTTAGGCAATGTCACCCAGAGTAGGAGGAGCCTAAGTATCTGCTCTTCATGCCTGACAAGCAATTTGGCATTAGTGGTGTTAGCTCATTTACAGTTTGTGCTACTTAATGTTCTGCTTGTGCTGCTGTAAGACAGTTCCCGAGTGCCTTAGAGTCACTCCTTAAATGCATCTGTTGTTTCTTGTTAGAATTTAGATCTGCCATTCAAACAGCAATTTGAGTAAAGTAATAAGACTGATTCTTTTGACTGAAGTCTGGTGTTAGGAGTGCTGAACTACTGCTGTCAGATAGAGTTTGTCCCTCAGCCTATTCATGCAAGAAGAATTAATTAATTGGAAATGTTCATGTTTTTAAAATACTGCAACTAGTAGGCTGAAAGAAAATAATCTGAAATTCATTCCGTTGCATCTTTCCACGGGATGAATCTGCTACAGGATAGTAATAATTTTGTGACAGCAGAACCATATGATAAAATCTAGCTGCAGGAAATGAAAAGGCAGGATATTTTAAAAGCCTTTAAAATCAGCAAATAACGTCTAGCAATCCAATCATATTGTCTTGATCAAACAACATTTCCTAGTGGCTTTTATGTCTGTGTACTGGAGAACAAAAAATACTGCATACTGTCCAAAGGAATGTACCTACCAGAAGCAACTATTTCCCTCCTCTGCCATTGCTTTACTGGTACCCAGGTATCAGAGATGCAGAGAATATCTTTATAAGCTTTGATGGGCTCCTCCAGCTCTTACAGACATTAAAAAGGGGCAAGAATTTCTGCAGGATTTATCATCAGGAGTCACTGAGAAAAGACTAGTCTTTGAGTTAAACCCTGTCTTTTGCAAAAACAATTCTTTTTTAAGGTTGTTTTTTTTTTTCAAAGAGAACCAGATTATTGGATTTTACTGAAAAGTATTTTTCCCTATTTCATATTAGAAATAGATGGTCTGTGATAACTGAAACAAAATAAGCAGCAAGGCAAATTAAGGTAAATGAAAAGGAAACTAACTGTTAAAACCTAAACTTGATTGGTTTCACAAATTGTCTTATACTGAAAACTGAGTAATTATTCAGAGGACAAAACTTTAAAGACTCCCGAACAAGTTGCAGGTGTGAAACCTCTGGAATTCATTAGGCAAGATCGGAGTTTCATTTGCATGCAGTGTGCACAAGTCAACATGAGATAATTTCTTAAGGAAACAACACCTAACAGGAGACTGCTCAGTACTGACAATTATCAAAAGTATTTTCTAATTTTAAATAGATGAAGAAATGTTCTGCAATGTAACATTACAAACCCACACAGTATATTGAGACAAAATTTGTGATACAACAATGGCAAAGATCCATCCTCTTCCTCTATGGCATGAGTGCACCTTATAGCACACAAATTGCAAGTGGTGTTTCTTGCAAGGCGAATACCTACTCACCACAGAACTCCAGTGGTTTAACAGCTTGTAGATCACAAGGGCAAAAATTCTCTGATTTTCACAGGTCTGTAACAGCAGAAATGACCTTCATTTCTCTCTGACAACAAAATGCCTGGCCTAGCTCTGCACATAACAAATACAAGTGCACTAAAAACATACCACAAATCCAAATAAGCAACAGTAACCAGGATGTTTCACCAAGATTTTACAGCTCTACTGTCAAAGAATGAGTTTCCAGTAATTTTAAAGCATTTTCCTGTTCCTTTTACTAAACCTGGTAAGAAGCGACTTGATAAAACTTGAAAAAGCAATGTTAACTGAGATGGGGAAAGAACAAGAAAAACAGAATGAAGGATAGATCATTATATACAGAATGAACCTTTCGTTTGTAACTAAGTGACCTGGACCCCAGGTGGACTCTCTTAACAATGGTAAGGCAGAGAACTCTTCAGTTAATGTTTAAGGAAACCAGTTAGAACCAGCTAAGAACCTGGCAAACAGACAAGGCTGGCCAACTCCAAAGTTCAGCCAAAGGACAAAGTGATGAAGAGGAAGATGATGAAGAAACATACACCAGGGGTCCAAAAGACCACTACCACATTATTGTGTGCATGTGGGAGGAATTTTCTAGAGGTCACGTATAAGTAGCATTATGAATATGAATGTAATGTAATGAATACGTATGTTTGATGAGCGAGACGCTTGGATAAGCTATCCCCCGTGTCTCCCAGTGCTGCAATAAAGAATACCTGCTTGTCAACTTAAACTCTGTTGGCAAGTTCTTAGAGTTTTTCTAGTAATCATAACCAAGCCACTGTTTTGCAGAAGTATTTTGGCCTGAAGTGTTATCATGCTCACAGCAATTAATCGTATGGCCACAGAGAGCAAAATAGCACAGCATTCAAAATCAGCTTTCTTACTAGAGAGGCGTATCTTTATTATCACCAAGTACTAAGAAAAAAGAAGGCAACTGGTAAGAATTGGGTTGGTTTGTTTGAAGACAGCAACACAAACTGCGAAACATCCTAATTACAGTTTCCAACAGAAGTTTATTAAAAGACGGAAGGCACCCTAGGAGAGTTGTTCTGAACCCTGTTGTATGAGTTATTTACTGATAGGTAAACAGAGAACCCTCCCTTTTATGACATAAATAGACATCCATTTCTTTTTGGCAAGAATACTTTATGAAATTTAGCACAATAAACAGGCATTTCAAAACTTGATTAACAAGAGATTTTAAATTATTATATAAGGTAAACCTTCCAAAAGGAAAGGATGGAAAAATCTACCACTTGACACTTGCAAAAGCCATTAAAAGTACCATAATTCACAGTAGAGGTTCATGCACAGAGCAATAGAAGAATCTGAGCAAGCAAATTCCAGGTACAAATTTAAAGTCAAGCACCTTGATCAATCCAGAATTAGATTAAACACCGCATTAAAAATATGCTGTCAGACTGTATCAAAAGCAGAAAGCGTGCTTGGACAGTGTTTTACTATTTCACTGTTAGACCAAGTCCAAATTCTAATGAAAATTTCTATGGGCTTTGCACAGAAACCTAAAGGGGTTTTGGGCTATTTGCAAGAATAGTGACTATGCTTTTTATATTTGACTTTATGGCTACACCATAAGCATTCCCAAGCGTTCCTGTCTTCTGAACAGAGAGGCTGGTGCCTCTGAAAACGGGATAATAATTTGCCTAGCACCGTGACAAAAAAGTAATCAATACACTGCAGATTTTATTTTGTAAGTCAGGTGATTTACCAGCTTCAGTCATAAAAACCTGATGACCCCATTTTTCTATGAAACAACATCTTGCTCTGTTACAAAACAAATAATGGAACATTCACTATTTGATTGAAATACTGAAGTTATATTTATCAGGAGAGGAATGGAAGGAGTGGGTCAATCAATTAAACAGTATAAAACCTACAACAAAATTACTTTTTTTTCTTTTTCAATCTCTTTTCATCTTTTAATTACATGGCTCCATTTAAATAAATAAATAAATTAAATAAATCCAAACCAGAATTATTTTTTAAAAATAAATGTCTGGATAGAGTCATAGCAATATTATTCTGTAGAACGTTCAGATATTTCAGGTTTCATCTTCAACTAATGCATGCAACTTAAATTATCAGGTGTCAAAAAATTTACTAGCATCTTTCTCGAAAGCAGAACTTGCTCTTCTGAAAGGGCTGGAGGGTTAGTCAGCTCTAATCTGAGGTCACTAATGACAATAGAAAAAGTCATCCCACTTACTGACATTTCAAAGAGCATTAAACCAAACTTGTAAGAATGGCATCTACGTGTCCATAGGAATAAACAAAGAGTACATACTGCATTTTCTGGAGATAGCAGCAAGGTACAGAATATTACTTATCATGTTTTGCTTTTTTTTTTCAAAAAATGGTGGCAAAATAACATAATATTTATCCTAAAATAATTAGGCAAAACCAAATGAGTTCATTTAATGTTCAAGACATTTAAATCAAAGAGGAACGACTGTGTCTCTATTTTAATCTCATTTCCTCTACCCAGGATATCACATTCAGCACTATGCTTTATTCTTTCTGGTTCATGTTTTGACCACTTGTTTGTTTATTTAAACAGAGCAGTCACAATATGATTGCAGAATTCCCCTTTCAAATTCTTTATTTGATTCTGTTCAGGAAGTTTATCAAATATCAGGTTCTGAAGAAATCAGATTTTCTGAAAACAGAGTGAAAGAGTGAATACATTTCAGAGTTATATGAGGTCAGTGAACATTCTTGTGCTCACAAATTCCTTTTCCATCCTCTGTTTGTTCATTTTTAACCCCTGAAGTATAACGCATGAATTATCCTATTGCATACATCAACCACTTGAGAGTTTGTTTTACTAAAACTGTCATTGCTGTGGCTTTCCTTTAGGCTGCCAAGGAAAGTTTAACAAAAAGACTGATTAGTTCCTTTAAGTTCTCCCAGACAAACAGACTACAAAGGAAGTTTACAGTACCCAGGGCCATTCATGCAAAAACAAGGCAGAGGCTCTTTACAGTAACAACACACATCAGAGCACTTGAAGGTGCTCAGTCAAGAGGAAAAACTGATGATGATTCAGCAGTCTGTCAAACAGAGAGCAGAAATGTTCACGCTTGAGAATCTTTAGTTAATGACATAATTGTTAGAACGCTTCTTAAGAAAACTCTGCTTAAAGAAACCCTTTTTTCTTTTTTTTCATAATTTTTAGTAATAATTAATGAAAAACATTACTTTTTTTTCCTTAATAAAAGCTTAGATAACACAGACTCAGATATTGGTTACGTAAATATGCACTTATGTATTCCTCTAAGAAACTGCCTTCAAAACACAGCAGACACACAGCAGATATCCAAATCAAGTCTGGCCTTTCGAGCAGTACACTAACCACTGGGAGCATGCTGCAGCCAAGGGCTACAGCCCCAGCCTCATCCCACTGCACAGGTGTCTGGGTCCAGGTACCAGAATTAAGAACAGAAATTGTCTTTCTTTTGTCTTTAAAAACCTCAAAGGCACCTTGGAAGAGTGTTTTTAACAAATTGCATCCTCCCACCACCCCACAGCAGAAGGCTGTGGTGACAACAGATAAGGGAAATAAAGGTAAAAGAAAAAATGGGAAATGGGCAAAAGGATTCTGAGATAGACTGAGAAGTGTGGGGGAGGAAACAATGCTATCAGATTTCAAGATTGGCAGGGATATTGGAAGCCTGAATTAAATGTTGGCAAATTAGCTCCTGGCGTTAGTAGTTCTGCTGTCTTCATTCTAGGACTTTACCTCAGTTTCTCTCAAAAATATTAGCACAGCATTAAGGCATGTTAAAATGAAAGTAAAAATAAAACAAACTAGATAAAAATGCATAACATTTTTCTATGCACCATCTTGTTCTAGGTAAAATCCAGTTACAGCACTTGGTCACTGCTTGGATTAGACTGAACCGGGAGAATCAGTGGAATTATTGCAGGTCTGACGCAATCATTTCAGCTCCAATTTCAACAGCCCCTGAAACTGTAGCTAGTTAGCTATTTAATGTACTTTAAAAGTCAGAATCATCTCTGATTTGAATTGAACTTATAAATACACCTCCTTTTTGCAAATACAGGGAACATAATGAGAAAGAACTCAGAATCTGGAAAGCAGAGAGTCATCATACTTACTCTTTACCAGATTCTCTTCATTCACTGCCTCTTCCACCAACGCTCAGTATCACCTTTCATAACTGCACCTCTGCTTGTATTTCATCCCATACTCTCCCTATGCCCCTGCTACTTCTGGAGCAGACCTAATCTTTGTATAGTAGCAATTCAGATGTTCCAAACCCTTATTTATAAGATATTTATGAAGACTGAAAAGAAATTATCTCTTTTAGTACAAAGATACTAATTAAACTGAGTTTCTTTATTTCATATGGACCTGTTATGAGAAAATCTTAATTTGCCAAGCAAGCAGCAAAAAATGACAAATCACATTTAGTATATAGAATACTAGAATTTTCACCCATCTGGGTTTATATAGGATTGCCAGGATAAAATCCAAACATTTCTCTGTAAAGTTGCAAAGGCACGTTATGTATGATCAAGGCCTACTTTCTTTCCCCCGGTACACCAAGGTTTATTATGAGAAAAAGAGTAATGTCCTACTCATCATATCCTCCCCTCCCCCCCCCCCCCCCCCAGTTTCTCACTGCTTTTCCCTTTCATATTCCCCTACATATCCCCTGTAATCTATTATGTTATAAACTGTTTTTATTTAATTTTTCTTGTATCACTTTATCAGACTGGAGGGAAGTCAGGAAAGCAGACTCAAACAGAGACTGCATTAAACCAAACCTGTCTTCAACTTTTCTGCTTTTAACTCCTTACCAAACTCATTTTCCCTTCTGTCCTGATCGTACAAGGTGATATACTGCTGGGAGCACCTTCTACTTTCTCTCCCATGTGAAGTAATGATAACTATATATTATATATGCACTTACCCACACACATACATATACATAAAATCATATATATAGCTCTATTATATGTAATAATATTTACATCCTTTCTGTCTTACAACTGAGGTTGGTCTCTAGTGAGTTCTTAAACTTCATGGAGGTAGACATCCTAATAATAATCATCACCATGTTCTGGTAGATCTTACTTTGTTGCACGTTACTTCACGTAACAAAATGAAAATCCTCTATAAACTATTTGAAAGATTGATTCCTGTTCAGCTGAATCAATCCCCTGTACGACGATAAATTGTAAATTCTCTTCTACCCTTCAAGCATTAATTCTGATTCATCAATTTTTATTAGTACAGTTGTGTAAAGCTCTCCTGCTTGCAACAAAAATCACCTCACTTTTCTGTAAGAGCATTTCTATCATGAATGAATCTGCAGAAAATTGCAAATAAGGTGCATACCAGCAAAAAAAAAAAAAAAAACCACAAAAAAACCCCAAATCTAAATGCTATTATATACTATAAAGGGAAAATTGCCACTTTAAAAAGGAATAAGGAATACTGCTAGCAGTCTTCAAGGTCTTCCTTTAACAAATTATAAGTGCCTCCATAATTAAGCCCAGAAAGATGAATTTTACTTTCTATCTCTGATTTATGTCTTACATGAAACACAGATATTTCTAAGTTCAGAATACTGCAACTTACTTGTCCTTTCACAAACAAAAACTTCTGCCAGAGTAGGAAAGAGCCTAGAAAGAAAGGAAGCTCTCCTAATCTGCTTAGCCGAAAATAAACTGGCAAAATGACATTTACAGACCTTGTCAATGACAAATCATTTTCAGGCCAGGGCAGGATGCATTGTTTTAAAGTATGCACTAAATTACACCTACTTGTTGTCGAATTTCTTCTTCCATCTTAACCGGGGATCCCAACTCTGCAACTTGTTTGACACCTTCACTAGCATATCCTCCATACTCCCAAAGGATGTAGTTTTTCGAGTGAGAACTACCAATGATAGCAGACCAGTGGTTGGTGCGTCCTATTGGGGAGGGAAGGGAATAAAATAAAATTAATAATCCAAACAACTTCAAAGCACAATCCCTAATTTGTTACCAAAGTGCAAGTTTTGAAGTGCCCAGTCTTCACCAGCACCAAGTTTTTGCATGCTGCCAGCTCCCACTACATCAATACACCATATCTTTAGAGCAATAAGAACAAGAAAATGAAATACAGAATGTCATGGGTTCAGCAGTAGCAGTCATTTTTTCTCCTTCTTGGTAGCTGGTGCAGTGCTGTGCTTTTGACTTTCGGACTGGGAGCAGTTGCTGGTGGCACGTACGTTTTGAGTTACTGCTCAAATGTTTGGTTTTGTACAAGGCCTTTTCTGAGCTCATGCTCTGCCAGGGAGGAGGGGAGGCTGGGAGGAGGGAGAGATAGAGCACCTGGCCTGGACTAGTCAGGGAGGTATTCCATACCACAGCACGTCCTGCTCGGGGAGGTAACTGGAAGTTGGCCGGGGGGGGGGGGGGGTTAGATCTCTTCCGGGTTGGGTTTGTTTCGGCGGGTGGTATCGTATTCTCTCTCCTTGTTTATTTCCTCTATTATTGATTTATTAGTGGTAGCAGTAGTGATTTGTGTTACACCTTAATTGCTGGATTGGTTTTAATCTCAATCCATGGGAGTTATATTCCTCCGGTTCTCCTCCCCATCCCTCCGGGAGTGGGGAGGTGGGAGGAAAGAGGGGTGTGTGGTACTGCGGGAGACTGAGGTGGGGTTTTAAACCATGACAAGAAATACAGCATAAAGTGTCAGTAATTATTGGATATAACAACACAGACATCAGTGGTGAGAAAGTCTGTATTCCAACTAACAAAGCAGCCTACCAAACATTTTTTTCTCCACCAAAGACTTCAATTCAGGAAGTTTAAGTAATTTGAACTTTCCATGTAAAATATTTTGAGAGATAGAACTTGCAAGGGAAGACTTCAGTGGTCACTCAAAGGTTAACAGCAAGTTGTTTCGATTAGTAGAGGTGCTCATTAATTTAGGAAGAGAGCAAAGAAGTGAACTTTGGTGCATCTATATTCACTGAGTTTGCTTGTTCAAATTTCTCAGTGTAAGAGTTGTAAAGCTAGGCAAAGGATTCCTGGTTTGTTTCTTGTTTTGCTGAACAGAAAAAGAATAAATTGTCAAGATTTAAAGAGAAAAATCTTATAGAAGTCTGATTGAATTGAAAAGAGAGTCAAGCAGAAATAAGGAGTCACACAAGTCCCACAGTGCTGGAAATAAAATTGAACTCACTTAAGTGTCAAATAACTCTGCAAAGATACTGGGAAAAAGAATGCTTAAAGGAAAAGGATGAGAAAATTAACTGCTCATATAAGCAGACAGTCTGGTAACAATGCAAAGACTGTAGGAGATGAATGAGACAGAATGATGGAGTGAGATAACATTTAACATTTTTCTTTGCAATGCAAAATGTAGAGAGTAGCAGCAAAACCAGCTGAAAACTAGAATAAATGAATGAAAAATGAATAATGAAGTAAATAAGAGGAATGCAAATTTAAGAAGCGAAAGGTGGGACAATGAAATTGAAAAAGACAGTGTAGAGAATTGAATAGATAAAGGTCCGATTCAGGAACCTAACCACAGAAAATAGATTAGAAATAAAAAATGAAAACCAACAGTAAGGGAAAAAAGAAAGCTAAAAAAGCATAGCAAGCAGAATAGATAGATAAGGGAGATGGCCTAGCAACACAGAAGAGCCTCTATTATTTTCTTAATGCTAAATTTGTACCAAAGCACACTTACTGAGCTCTGATGTTTTTACAGGCTTGATGTTTCCATAATCAATTAAAGCTAAGCTGTACTTGAGCCCCATATAGAGGGCAAAAACCAAAATCATACTAAAAACAACTAAACCTTCACTCCCCCACAGGTAACAGCTTAGGAGTCAACAGTGTCAAAAGATGGTTTCTTAATCTAAGACCTAGTAGTTCCTTAAATATACACTGGCACCTTGTCAAAACAGAGAGAGATACTGTCATTCAGGTTCAGTGATGGGACCACCAGTTTTGCCCATTCTTTCTTCCTAGCACACAGTTCTTATGATCTCACAAGTCATAGACAGCAGCTTTCCCTGAAAGAGTGATATTTGAGCTTACTGAAAGGGGGGAAGGCTCCACACAATCCTTGCAAAATTAAAATGCAGCACTACAGAGAGGGACCAGAGTGCCTTTAAGTCTTCAGTAAAATGATAATGAATTGTTCCATGTGCTCCAAACCTTCTCTCCCTATCTTGAACAGGAGAAGAAAATTTGAACTTTTTTTGCAATCAGAGCCCAGTCTCTTCCACCAAACACCTCTCCCTGAAGTTACTGGCTCTGCAGAGCAAAATTGTTTCAAGAGTTAGCTTTTGAACCCTTTCTACAGCTGTGGTATATCTCTCTCCATTCAGTTGGCGCACTCAGAACAAAATTGTGTTGCAGCAGTTTCATTTTAAGCAATGTTTCATAGATACATCTGATAACACTGAAAAAGTCTTTTAAATTTAATGGAACAGAGGTATTTTAATTGCAATAGTATAATAAATGTGAAATCATTGAGGAACCTCAGAATAGTTTCCCAGAATTAAAGGGGTTGTGCTGTATCTTGCAGGAATATTTCTGTGTAATAGCAAAAGAAAATACTTCATTTGGCAAAAGCAGTTCTTTGGAGAAAAGCTAAGCAATGGAGTACCTATTATTCGGGGATTTTTAAAGCAAATCAGAAGATAAATAAAAGGTGCAAAGCATAATGATCTGCTTTCTATTTCACCCATACTGATATATAGAGAGCAGAAATTCTTATGTGATGCGTTGGCAAATAATTAGTGATTTACCACAGTCCATCATGAATAATATTTCAAATGTTTAGCTTGTGGAGTAATTACATGAAAATAAAGAATAATGTCAATGACTAGTTTTCATTATTAACATCCTTAGATCTGGATGAGATCTTTTTCATGACTTTCAGAAATTTCAACATAAAATCCTATCAGCTGTTCTTACTGGGCTTAAACCTGTTAGTATTACAGACTTTTAACTTGGCCTTTTTTTTAACATTAATATTATTCACTACTTTCTCAGTGGGGAGAGACAGTCTACAGGGTCCAATATTGTGGCAAACTGTCACAACTTGCTTACTTTCATTCATGCACCCGTACTCTTTATGTGCTTACTGACTTAGTTTTAAAAGAAAAGGCCATTTAACCCAATATTACATCATTAAGTCATAGTAATTTCATAGTTTTCAATCATTTTCTCATACACTATTTCTAGCCACCAGCTGAATCTATGCAAATACTGCAGATAATGCTGCACTCAGCAGATATACAAATAATGCAGAGACCTAAAAGGGCATTCCTGCAATTATTGGTTTTGCTTATTCATCTCCCACATATTATGCTGACAAATAAGATTTGAACAATGCTGCATTCGACTTAAAATTATGAGACTCAACATAAGCAATACTTCTTAAGCTGTTAAGACCCTGAGATGACTAACACAAAAACTGTATTTGAATTATAATTGACATATGAAGTCTATGTAATAAGTATCAGCCACAGACAACAGAACAAACTTTGAAGACCAGTAAAATGAGACTCATGTTCTCAGATTGTTTCCTAACCCTTATTACCACAGATTGTGGAGTCAGTAATGAAGGAACAAATGCATACTACACATTTTTGTAACTTTAGCTCTTTACAGTTACTTGGGTTACTGCAACAAGAATACTGATCCTGTAGTTCAGAAAATTAAAAAAAAAACAGACAGGCAAAGCTCAGATTCTGTATTTTATCTCTCTATTAAACCAATAAAGGCAAAGAAAATATTATTAAGGTTTATACATCTAATTAGTGTCCTTGGGAAGCAAGATTCAGGGCTCACCAAAACTAACTAATATCTTTCTAAAAGACTTTGAAAGGAAAACATACTGGCTAGAGTGGGATGGTTGTAGTATCAAAATGTCAGTGTGCTGTCCATTCATGATGGCCTTTTCCTCAAAATCTTATTTCCTAACTGTAGATTATAAGCCAAAAAAGTAACTTTTCCACCACAAATAAATCTTAAAATTGTGATCTCATACATACCTCCATTCAAAATATCAGACAAATCAATAGAATTTAACAGATAGCATTCACAGAAAGATCCACAGATTTTTTAATACTGAATGTTTTATATTTATATATTCCATATATGTCATAATTTGCACTGCTCAGCGGTAAATAAGTAATGTGTCATACAACAGGCTTCAACCATCTTCACAGTCCCTATATGGTACAACAATAGCAAAAGAATAATACTCACGTGGAAAATCTTTGGGATGTGTCTTTTCTGACCAGTTTCCATAAAAAGTTAGCCTGTATTTGGCTGTTCCACAGGCACAACAATCTAAAATTGGTTTGTCAGTTACACCTTCTGAGGCTGAGTCTGAAAAAGCAGCAACATACCCATTGAAAATTGACTGCAATGTTGACATAATAAATGCTACAGGAAATAAATGTGATTCCAACACATCATCTTTTTCTTTTGTTTTTAAATTGGGCTACACTAGCTTAAACTTGAACCCTGAAATACCTGGATCTTATAAATAAGTGGATGTAATAATTGAAATCTACATTTTTTAATAAGAAAGCATCACTAGTCCAGTCATCCTAGATTTGAAACAGATTTGTTTCTAGTTCTTATTTGATATGGAAAAATCCTCAGTTGCTCAAAACACATTAGGATTTAATTTTATGGATGGCCAAAGCACATAAATAACACAAATTTATTTCCAAAGCAATAACCAACTGCAATTCCTAGGTTTAGGAAAGGATGGAATAGCCCAGGATCCAATAAACGAAGTGCCCTGGAAACAAATGGGCTTCATAGGAAGACCAGACAAAAAGTTGCAAGTATCACACTTAGGGGCAGACAACGAAAACTGTAGGAGGAGCAGTATATGTGATAAGGAAGAACATAATTTAACAGAAGATCCCAAATTAGAACCTGGACTGCTCAAGGTCTAAAAATTTTAGTTGGAAATAATGAGTTAAGAGAAATATGTAGAACACAACAAGGAGATCAGAAAGATGTTTTACTTTACCCTACCTTGTTCACAAATTTTTTTGGTGAGAGAACCCTCATCTTGAAAATAAATTATGCGCTTCTGCACAATACTGGCCCTATAAGGAGAGAGAGAAAAAAGAAAGAAAGAAAGAAAAAAAAAGCTTTAAATACATTTATTCCTTAAAGGAAGGAGAAAATGCATGATAAAATAGCAAAAGGACAGAACTGGACTGCTAAGACCTAGACGTATTTCCATCTTCTGACAATACATATACATACAGGACTACAGATAGGATATTTTTAATTCAAACTGCATTTGAATTTCATCACATTTTCAGAACCTTGGAATGTTATTACCTTCGAAGAAGTGATCACAATCATAGGCTGAGGCTCTCTGCTCTTGAAATACATGACAGTCAACTGAATATGCAATATTTCCATCAAATTTTATATGGAAATACTAAGACTGTATTCAATTTCAGAAACAATAGTACAGCTAAAGCAAGCAGCTCTTTGTAGAAAATTACACGGCATTGTGAAGGGACAAGTGCTTTTGATATATGACAGCAATTCAGCACAAATATCACGTAACACAGAAAAAGAGGCAGCATAAGCTAAGGTATTTACAAGCAATTCAAAGGTTCCAGAAGACAAGCCACTTTCAAGTAATTAAACACAGAATAATTTATAGTTCAAACAAAATGTGAGTCTGTGAGCCTCAGTGGGGGGAGGGGAAGGAGGCTGAACCTGAAAACGATCTAGGGAAATCCATGCAGGTTTATTTTTCATAGCTGGAATGGTACAGATGAAATTTGGCTGATTTTTAGCCTCCCACCTAAGAGAACATAAACTGAATTATGCATCAAAGATCTTCAAGTCAGCAAAGCACTGAACCCAAGTTCTCCTTAATGATTATGATCATGTAACCACCATATGGTAAATATCAAAACCAATAATCAATTGGAAAATAGGTTCAAATGGCTCAGGTGACCCCTTCCAGAACTAAGCAAACTTAACTGGCTTCTTTGACTACTTTTTAACTATAAAAATTTAATTTGCATATAAACTTCTATCTTCTTTCTATAAGAAAACAGAATTTTGTTAAAGTCAAAGACATTCTTTGGACAGATTTTTCTGAGAACCTTCTTCAGGAGCTGGCATTCTGTGCTTATCAGTGAGGGAGCACATTCTTCCAGCAACATGTTGTACCAGCACTCCTTTTTAAAACTCTACATGGCAAGGGCCAGATTCTTGTCTTAGCTTAACTTTACAGTCAAATATTTATCTTGTGATAACTTGAATTACCCCTCACTCATTCTAGCTGAAGTGAGAAAAAAAAATGTCATGTGGGGTGTCACATGGCCTTGCCACTACCCTGCTGCTCTCACAGCTGATGTCCAGTGACCCAACGTGTGCCATCCCCCACCTTCACAGGGAGGGCTCTCCCCTCGACCAGCTCCCAGCCATAGGGAGAGCCCCCGGCTGCAGGAGCTCTGCCCTCAGGAGCAGCAGCTCAGAATGGCTGCCCCAGGGGCTCCTTCACACCCTGGGCCAGTCTCACCTGTGAGCAGCTATGGTCACATATCCTATGAGCTCAGGGCCCGCTTCCTGCCCCTGCACTGCCAGCACCACTGGATGGACAGGACAAGAGCTGCACATGGGGGAGTTTTCCCTGGAGCCTGTCTCAAGGGAAGATGTGGTGGGATTTGGCCAAGGCTTTGGTTGGGGTTTTAGCTGGGGCACATGCACCTGCCACCCCTACCAACAAATACAGAGGATGATGAGCATGGCCAGACCAGAGCTACATCCAGCCCAGAGTCTATACCCAACAAAATCCTTTCCAGGATTTTAGAAAACTCACTGGGAACTTGGGAATTGTCCCACTCCATAAAGTTACCAAAATTAAGATGCAATATTACTGTGCTTTCTTTGACAAGGTACAAAGCTAGAGTAGGAGCAGATGGAATCCTTTGTTTCACATTGTAAAGCACCTGGGAGAATACATGGGTTTTGTAAACCTCTGAAAGTTAGATCAAACCTGAAAGGGTGCACAAACTACAGCTCGCTCCCATCCATGGTAGTGCTGGCAACTCCTAGAGGAAGATATAGCAAACGACAACACAGGCCACCAACCAACACTGTGAAAAAAATGTGAAACAGGGAAGAGCAAGACTGATGTTTGCAAAAAGCAAAGACACGATCTGCCAGTATTTGGTGAAGGGCAACTCCTAGGTCTCATCTTTACAAGGCAGTGTTTACACTAGGGATAAATATGAGCCTGTAGCAAATAATAGAAAGTAAATTAAACCTATCTGTCTTTCATATTAACATGAGAACTATCATGGAGCAAGTTAAAGTGCCAGACAAGACCGACCAAGTACATGAGAAGCAGAATGAAAGCTTTCTGAGAAATCTTTCAAGTTTCCAGCAGGAAACAAGGAGAAAAATAAACCAAACAAAAACACCAAAAGAACTGCTGGCAAGAATATGAGCCCAATGGCCAGCCTGTGGCACACTACTTTAGTTTTTCCAGTCTTGGCATTGAAAATCAAAGACAGCTTTAAAGACTTTCTGTGTGCTACACTGCAATTGAAAACCAATACTTGCATACAGACTCAGTGAAGCACTATTTTTTATACACCATCAATCAGCTTTTGTAAGTACTGTAAGTATACAACTGGAAAATCATGTATGACGATTAATAAAATGCAAAGGAAGAGCAATGTATATGCATTGTCACAACTCACACATTATGAAGATGCTTTAATTTCTCATACAGCAGCCAGTTACCAGCAGCCATCTTCCAGGACTGACAGTAGGGGCAAGAGCATCTTCATTAATGTCCTGGATGAGGGGGTAGAGTGCAACCGAGAAGTTTGCAAAGGACACTGAGGGAGCAGTTGACATGCTGGAGGGTAAGGCTACTACTCAGGCCAATTCCCGACAGATTTCAGAAGTGGATTGGCATGACCCCCCATGCAGTTACAACAGTACAATATGGGCACCTGCTAGCCAGAGAGCAGCTTTACAGAAAACACCCTGGGGGTTCTGGTGGACAAGCTGACCATGACTCAGCAGAATGCCATAGCTACCAGGTCAGGAGCCACCAGCCTCCTGGGGAGGGGTGGGGGAGTGTCAGCAAAAGCCTAGTAACCTGGTAGAGGAATGGGGTTTCTTCCCCTCTATTTGATAATTGTCAGGCCACATTTGGAATATTACATCCAGTTGTGGGCTGCCCAGTTAGACACTATATTACTAGAGAAGCTCCAGTGAAAGGGCATTAAGATTATTAGAGGAATGAAGCCCATGATATTTGAGGAGAGGCTGAGAGAAGAAAATGCAACAGATGGATCTTACTGCTTGTTGTCTTCAACTACCTATAGGAAAGATACAGAAGAGGTAGAGCCAGATGCTTCTCAGAAGTGCATGGTGGGAGGATGCAAGGCAACAAACAAGTGTGGACAAAAAAATGTCATGCAGATACAAGGAAAATCTTTCCTACCACAAGGACAGTCAAAGTGATCAAACACTGAAACAGGCTGCCTAGACATTCAAGACCCCTGGAGACATTCAAAACTTGATCAGATGCCTTAGCAACCCACTCAAGATACTTGATGTAACAACATCTGCTTCAAGCAGGCGGGTGGATTAAACAACTTCCAGAAGTCCATTCCAACCTACAGCATTCTATGATCCTCTGCTTTAAACATAATTTTAAAGAACAGGTTTGCCAAAGCTTACTCAAACAAAAGAACCAAACAAAACACCACTTAAGAAAATCCAAACAAACAGGAAATCAGCTGCTTGATAAAGGAGCTCCCAAATCTGCAGATAACGTATTATGAGTATTTAATCTGAGAGGCGGTTATTTTAGAAATAAAACATAGAAATACTGTTTGAAGCTGAAAGTGTACTTATATTATTTTTTTTTGCTGCAGTTGGCCTGTCAATGTGAAATGTCATGGGAACAGTTCCTTTTCTAACAACAAAAGCTTCATAGCTTTCTGAGTCATTGTCTCTTCAGTTGTGTTTGAAATTATAGACAGAGACAATAACCTAAATAGGAGTTTTGTGACTGATTCTAAGTGGAAGAATATTGTTATGTTAGATACCTGCACAAATAGCACTACACAATTTTACAAATGCTCAGACAGAAACCATATTAAATATTTTATAATATTATTTGTTTTAATAATCAGCTTCTAGATTGAAGACAAACCCAAGCATCTCATCAGTGTATTTGCCTAGATTTTATTACTACCTTTTGTTCCCTTTTTTTTTTTGACATAATTCTTTTTCCTCTATAAAAGTTCTGATATGAACTAAAGATTGTTTCTTTGGTTTTGAGCCTTAAGAAACCCACTTAACAATGGAAAGGCTAACTTTGGCAGAGAGCTAAGAAAGAGTTAAAGACTTGACACAGATACACATCAGCTTAGTCTGCTTGAATCCTTACCACCACCTCCAACATCCAGCGTTGTCTGAACTTTATGAGAAGAGGAGAGGAGATCCATTTGCTTTCCCCTATATATTAACATACTGAAGTGGACATTCAAATGAAATTTTTCTCTCTTTGACTGTCAGCTTGCAGGAATAAAAAAGAAAAAGGAAACAAATATGACTCCAAAAATCTGTTTCCCGTTTTCTTCAAAGTGACACTTCTGGATTTATGTTTAAGCCTTTCCATCACCAAACTAAGGAGCAAAACTGATTGTTACAGGCACTTGTGCACCAAGCAGTACCTGGGTTTATTTATTAAAACTAACTCCCCAAAGTGTTAGTTATTTGTTTTGCAGTTTTCTCAGCAAAATCAAGGAATATCTAGTAGATTCTGCAACATTTGTTTCTGTAATACTACCTCAGAGTGCTGTTGGTTGGATACAAGCAGGTCAGAATCTCTGTCCTGTCTCAGTTTGGTCAGACCATATCTGAGCATGAGGGGAGGGAGACCTGCTCTGAAGGACTTCCCTGGCAGAAGAAGGTCCCTCTCCAGCACTGTTCCACAACAATTGTACCATCCTGCTGTGAAAAGCTCTACTAAAGTTACATAAATTGCATCTGGGATACTGACAATCAGGAAATGTCAGAGACCATAAAGCTCAGTGCAGCTTTGGGAATGCTCCAAGTTATACCAGAAACAGAGCTGATGGTTTGGTATGTTTTGGGAGTTTTTATCTCTTTCTTCCATAAAAACAGCTTTAGACCATCTTTCTTGCTCTTTTTGTCAAATCCCAGCATCAACAGAAATACTCTTAACTTGCCAATGTGCAATGATGTGACAAAAGAAGAGGATCTACATGAACTTGACCATGATATTTTTTAAGCTTACATCAAAACCTCTAAACACAATATTAGAGTTACATTTTAATAAAACAGGTTAGGCCAGAACTGGTAAGGATACCCTCAGTTTCATCTGGATATTGAGAAATCATCACACAAATAACGGGACTGCAGAAAATAACTTCTCTATATTACTTATGAGTTAATCTTGTCTTGCCCCTCTAGCCATCAAAATTATTTTCTTACTGATTTAATTATCATAAGTTTTTTCCCAACCCAGAAACCAACTGAGAACAATTATACTCAACAGAATGCTTTTTTGGTTGTGTTGTTCTTAGGAGACAAGGGATTTCTGAATGTACCATTTAAACTTATCACTAGAAAGAGAGGTGTAAAATACATACACCTACTGTAATTTTGTTGGTATTAGTAGATGCCATCATTCTGATCCTTTATTTAGGATATTCTCATTCCATTTTCTTTTGTGATATTTTACAAAAAAAAAAACAAAACAGACCACAACATACGTTTCTGTCAAGCACTGGCAAGGTCAGGAAACGTACAAATTCCTAGAAGTTTACCAACAGTACTTATTTTCATTTTTAATATTTAGGAGACTCTTATTAAAAATAAATTAAATTACCTCTGAAAGCATATACAACACTTTAGCCATTAGATGCCCAAAAACTTTTACACTAGAAGGGTATTTGACAACTACATTCTTCAAAATAATTTTCAAATAGGAAAGTGTGCCCAGTCTCACCAAAGAACAAGCTCCATCTACACTAGAATCTAATAGAATCTAATTTTGTCATCAGCCACCATTGACAGAGGTCAGTACTATTAACAACTTGCGCGAAGTTATTTCTTTCTGTACGTCTAACTAAGAAGCTAACACAGATGGTGCTGGTTTTGTTGTTGCTTTGTTGGATTTGTTTGTTGTTAAGTAAGTTGTTCACATAGCTGGAGCAAAACAACAAGACATATTTGATGCTGGATAAATAATAATAACATTAATGTGAAATTTATCAGTGTTGTCATAATGCAATAATTACATCCTTGCACAAGATGAGTGCTTTTTCTGTAATAGATTAGTCAGATGAATAAATAAATAAAATATTCAGTGCACACATATACATCCAGAATATCCCTCTACAGTTTTTTATTTTTCAGCATTGCACCCATACTGTAAGAAAATGTAATGGAGAGAAATCCCACAGCAAGAGTAAAGTACTCCAAATTTGTCCTACAAATTTGCTCTAGCTTCAAAATCCTTTTGGTTGTCCTTTATATCATACTCAGGTCTACCATCACACACACCCATGGGAGCCCACTTACTTCAGGGCTGATTTGACCATCATGTATAATACAACAAAAAGCTCTAAGGGAAAACACAATTATATATGCCGCTATCTTGTATTTGTCCTCAGAAAATCTCTCTGTTCTTTGCTTGAATTGCCACAAGACATAAATATTTAATCTAAAATCTTCAGGATAAAACCTCATACTGACAAAACTATTTCTGACATGTACACTACACCTATTACTTGTGGGAGAAGATGAGAAACCAAAAAAACAGAAGCAAAAAAGATGAAAGGAGGAGTTTGTCTAGGACTCTTGGGCAAATTTTGTGTTGCTTAAAGCACACTGCTCTTTGTGGGTTGCATCTTCAGGTAATTTGCTAGCCACCATTATTTGTGGCAAGTACCATCTTCTTTAATTTTAAAACTAGGCATTATAGAGAAAAGGCAGAAAAGATTGGATAGGACTGGGTGTTTGGGGAATAGATTTATTTTGTTATTCTGAGTATGGGTTTTGTAGAGTAGATGGAAACAACCTAGCAAGGTGGGAATATCATTTTTATCAAGCTAGTGGGCCCAAAGTCATACAACCTGATAGCTGTATTCATTGAGCTAACTTGCGATAAGAGCTGATGCTTTGCATTTGTGTATTAACTAATAAATCCAAAAATCAAAACGAAAAAAATGAAAACAACAAATAAAACTTATCAAGCATTTTTATATTTCTGTTTTAAAGGCCTGTGCAACCCTTATAACTCTCACCCACTTGTCAAAGACTTGATTTCTCTGGCTGTTCAAGAGAAGCAAGAAAAGGGGCAATCACTGCCCCCATCATTGCCCCCATTTTCAGTTTCGAGTCTGCCTTACCTACTTTACATGGGAAAAAATTAACTACACCGGCAAAAGCTCCATTTCAAGCCCTCCAATATGCACTATACTTCACCAGTGCTCAAGCTCCTTGCTGTCACTATCTGACCTCTGCTGATCTTGCTATTATTGCACAGCAAGTGTGGACAGCTGTGACATGGTAAAAAACATATTTGCCCTTTTACATTTCTTTTAATCTTTATATCCTACACATATTTCTCTCCCTCGTCAAGCCACCTGCCCCCACTCCAGGTTGGGGGGATAAAAAACAAGAAGACAAACCCACAAACAAGATTTTTTTCTATATTGTATTTTTAAAAAAGAAAAATAAGTAAAAGTTAAACATCAACATAATTGTCCAGTCAATGAACCTTAAAACAAATTCCCCAAAACTTTAGAAAAATTGTTCTAAATCTTTAATATCTGTAGGAGATTCAGGAAGGAAGGAAGAAAATTTGTAGATATAACCCAAAAATATCAGAGCTGTCATTCTCCAGCTATTGCTTTGGAAGAGGTGTCAACTAGCAATGTACTGAATTATTTGCTTGTACAGATAAAAATAGGTCAGAGAAACATCCTAACGAGGTCCACCCACTTGTGAAATACTGATCACTGCGTATTCAGTAGCAGGAATCCAAACTGAAGTGTTTGATGTCTTCCAATCAAGAAAAATCTTCATCTCATTTCAGTTGACAGGAGCTTGAAGGTTAATGTGCCACAATGAACAGAATAAATGCCCACTGAAACTAAGATAATTTCACTTGATATACAAATGCTTAATAGCACTTTTAAAAGAGACCTTAAAAATATTAATATATCTGCCTAGAGTAGTATTATTTGGATGCAGTACCTTTAGTACTTGAAGTTAAATCTGTCACTACATATCCACTGGAGCTGGATCTGAAACCATCAGAAGAGACACCACAGCTGAGACACACGTTTCAGCTTTCAAGAATTAATATCTGTAATATCTGAATCTCTTCTACCTGGGCTTTTCTGCTGAGACTGCAGCCTACCAAACATTCAGACAGCTCATGCCAAGATGTACTGCCTGTTTACACTGGAAAACATCAGTGCAGAGAAATGAAAGAAAAGAAAGGACCAATCAAGATAAGAGGGCACTGATCTGTTCCACTTTTCTCATTCTGA
This sequence comes from Melopsittacus undulatus, assembly GCF_012275295.1. Taxonomy (NCBI): domain Eukaryota; kingdom Metazoa; phylum Chordata; class Aves; order Psittaciformes; family Psittaculidae; genus Melopsittacus; species Melopsittacus undulatus. The sequence goes on from NC_047534.1 coordinate 21,361,190, forward strand.
AGGGACAGTACATAGGAAGAAGGCACACTCAAATTGTATTTCAGAAATAGCTGAAAGACCACACTGTTCATGCAACTTACAGTTATAAAAGAATTATCAAATTAACCCATTAAGTTAATCTACATCATTAGACAGGTTTTCATCAAGCTTCTCCTCTTTGTTCTACATCTTCCACAACACGTTTGTAGCTGAGAACAATGTCAGGTACAGTTTTTAGTTCATACAATTGTTCTGGTTGCAAAAAATTGTTGCAGTAAGGATTTTTAGTCAATATTATTGCAAAACATTGACAGGTAGATTTTTAGAGAATGCAATGCAGGGAGCCTGTAGAGGAGGGTTTTACTCTTCCTGCTTCAGTCCTAGAAATGCCAAATTGAATATAACCTTCTTGCGTCTGATTAGCTGCCACACCAGCAGCAATAGCAGCAGTTTTGCTACAACAGATCAAAAAACAAGCTGGCCCCAGTAACCTACAAATAAATAAAAATAGCAGTACCAGAGCTGTGCTCTTCATTCTACATTTGGGAATACTGAGCAGCTACTTGGACAATGCAAAAATGAAACACTCACATGTACTGCCCCTGTGAATTATGTGAATAAGAAGTTGCCTTTAAAGTACATTCTGCCAGGATCATTGACAGGAAGCACAGAGCTTCCAATACTTCTATTGTTTCATGGACATTAATATTAACAAACCACAGGTTAGCCTCAGACAACTTGAGTAACCTGATCTCTTTTATTGTGCTCTAATCAACGTGAGTGCAGAAGGCCAAAGCCTAGTCATTTACAGACAACACCTATGCATGGGGCTGAGGAAGATTTTGAATGATTTCAGTACAAAGTTACAGCAGAAATCACCTTTGGCTTACTAGTGGATTTTCAATGTATATTGACAGAAACCGTGCACAGGGCATGCATGCATTGAAGCTGAATGGAACAACTCTAAGCAGATCAGCCCAGCAAACAGACCACAGTAATCCTTGAAGTTTAAAGACAACAAAAAACTGAATCCATTGTGATTTTACCCAGATTATTGTGCAAAGGGAACACAATATTGAATGTTTGACTAGATTAGGAGAAGGTAAAGTCTGGGTGACACAGCTGGTTTTTAATAAGCATTGATGTAAAAGAGATTCATAAGCATGAAAACTGACATGAGGATCACTTATGAATTAGGTGTCTAAAGGCTCAGAGGAGTAAGGATCCGGAAGCTCAATGGGATGATAAAGAAGATTCAGCAGCTAAAACAGCACAGACCTGGGACAGTGAAATATACAGTAATCACTGTTACTGGAGCACAGCAGAACAAAAGGACCAAGAAAATAAATGGAGAAGGAGTTGCTAAGCACACTATATGAAAATAAAAAAAAAAAAAAAAAAACAAACCTTAGGTTTAAGGAAATAACAATGTTGAAAGATACTAAAAAACAGCATTAGGAATAGAATCAAAAAATGTCCAAGATATGCATAGGGAGGCAAGACAAAGCCTAGTCCTCTGTCTTTGCTGAGAATTGTGGATATAATTGCATATACATTATATACAATTAGCTCCCCAAATCTGTCTGGGATAATGAACCTCCTTGGAGGTGACTGATTCCTTCTCAAGGAGGTTGGTTTGAAGCTTTTTCTGCAAAACATCATTCAGCAGCAGAGAGAGGAAAACAACCCAACAGTATCAAGAATCCTTTTGCTTCTGTAGCGTTCTTGAAATCTTGTTGATCTGGATAAAGGTCACCATTTCATGGAGGAAGTGATTACAATGATTACAACTACACATAAAGGACTAGGGATTAAGGAAACACTATGCAGTCTGTATCTCCCTCAATCATCAGGACAAGGGCACACAAATAGCACAGTTAAAGGAGCACTGTGAGCAGCAGTAAGTAGAAATGAAAGGATTAAGAAAATGAATTACCCTTCATATTAATATTAGCAGCTTTCAGAAGCAGGCATAGTCTAGGATCTAGAATCCAGAGCCACCAAATTTTATGTGGAACAAAAGTGAAGTTAATTAGATTAAGTTCATTAGAAACTCCGAGAAGGAAATGTCTGAATGTGGATAACTAAGCTATACTGTGCATGATTACAGACACAGGAGGAAAGAAAGCAACATATCAGAGTTGAAGAGACAAGCAGGACAGCTCCTCCAGTATTGTGCATGGGAAATATGCGAATCGGTTGTGATTTTGTGATTGACACACCAGCAGTGCAATCTGAACTCTTTCAGTAGCTGGTTTAGATTTCAAAACTGAAGCAACAAAGAAAACAAATCTCCTGATCTTCAGGACAAAACTGCAAGATACCAATCTGATATTGGTTTTCATAGCAGGGAGTTATTTGCTACCACCAAGCAATTACACAGAGAGACAGAATACACTCATGCTTTGAAAATTAAAGCATGCAATGATGTTGAAGGTGTTTTGAAAATATAGATGTGCCCTGCAATCTTATGCTGCCATTGATTGTGAGATGACATTCCATTCAGAACTGATCAACCTTCCACTGAAATCAATTAACAACTTCAGTTTCATTTAATCAGAAGGCAAACACAGCCTGAATTTCATCTGATGCATGAGTAGCAACAGGAAAACTGAAAAATTATAAGGATAGCACTTAAAAATTTATTTTTACTGAACTCAGTGGCTTACTGATAGCACACATTTCTGAGTATCTGTGAAATTTGCTTCCTGTTAATGAGTTTACCTTTATTTAGTTGCCTGAACAAATTTAGTACTTTGTGCGTAGAACTATGTGCAGCAAAAATGCAGACAAATACTATAAAAGTGGGAAGAATGAAGAACTACTTGAATTTCTTCACTGAATTGAAAACAATGTTTTGTCCACAATTTATATAGAGCAATTAGATAAATGGCTGTTTATTAGTATGTTATCTAAATTAACTTTGATGAACAAGACAATTCCTTTATGAAACATCATGAAATGGTGGCATCTCAGTATATGGCATCACCTCTGTGGTATGGAACATTTTTCTATTTTATAGACAAGTTTCATGTCTCATTGTGTATCTACTTCAAAAAACTACTGCAACACAATTGCATCATGAGAGATTACACCTTTTTCCTGTGTACCAAGCAAGTGTATATTAAATTTTCAGAGATATGTATGGCAAGTAACATTAGGATGGGTAATCTGTAGAATTTAAATGGGGTGTTGGTACATATTCAATTTATCACCGGGCTAGATACAATACGCAGTAAGCCAGCATCAAGCTCATTACCTCCCTAACAGAGATGATTCCTTCTCTAGACACAGGCTCTTGGCATCTGCAGTTTATATCCATTCTGCAGCAAATGAAAACCCAGAAACCACTGAAGGAACCAAGCTTTTCTGGTGCATTGCAAGACTTCAAACTACATTCTGCTGAAGCAGTGGACAGACTGAGCAACAGATCTATTTATTCAGGAAAGCAGTGCAGAAAGCATTCAGGCAGCAAAGATACTTAATGCATGTCTAATGAAGGAGAAAAGACAGAAAAAGTGGGACCTAATTACTGCAAGAAAAAACAACACCCAATTATTGGTTGAATTTAATATTTTAGTCCTTTCACAAACCCCTTCAAAACACTGTCAAACCAGGTAAGTAGAAAGACAGTAAGAATCAATTCATCAGTTTACATGAAGATTGATTAGTATTTATAGGTGCTCCTTTCCTTTCATAATTTCTAAAGAATTGCAGTAAGCCACGTAGCAACTGCTTTAAGGAAACAAATCAGAACTGACTTAGTGGTGCTCCATATGAAAGAAAAAAAAAAGAATTAAGATAAATACAGTGTTCAGGTTCTGAACACTCTTAAAGAGTCTCAGTTAATATATTTAAATCCACATGAGAATTTAAAAACTATTCACTATGAGTAAGGATGGCAGGATCCAATGCTTTGTTAATTCAGCCATTTGCCTTTCATACTGAAATACAATTGTGCTTGAAGTTTTACCTGTAAAACGTAGTCTGTAGAGCTGTGCTGGATTCTTACGGCATGCAGACAGTTCAGCAAACACTGAACTTGGCATACTAGAAAAATTTTGCTAACATAGGAAATTTCACACAAATCAGCACACCCAATATACCTTCTTTAATTTAACTGCAGGCTTATTGTACACACTCATAGAGACACAGAGCCCTGAAATACCTGAACAGATTGGATTACAAAGGAGCAAATGACAAGGAATACATGCCATCTTTATGACTGATTTAAATTAGCCTTTGTAGCATCCAAGAATTGCCAGAGTTTCACTATTGAGACCATAAACTGCTAATTTTATCTCTCTTGTCTAGGTCTATAAACATTTTGAGTAATAGAGGATCTTGCCAAGATATCCTAAAAACACATTTTACTCAAGCCTCCTAGTCACAGGGCACATAGTGTATAAAATCATTGGTCACTAAAATTAAAAATTAGTCACATCATGTTACTTGGCTCTTTCATTATTTCATTTCATCATTACTGGACCCATTCTGCCCTTCACTTTTGTTGATGTGAAATGAGAATACTGTTAAACTGCAGTAAACAGAATTATGTTTGTATTACAGCGGGCCCACTGGTGCCCCGAGTTTAACATAGAGGCAAAAATCTCTTAATCTATAAACTGTAGAAATAGTATGATATTTTGATTCATAGATAATATTTTTAAAATGTAGCATAACTACATTAAAATAACACGTTCACTTCCTGACATAATTCCCTTCCTTTACATGAATTACCATGCACTGAGAAAGCTTAGTTTCAACTCATGTAGCTAAAAACCCTACTGATTTAAAATATTCAGTAAAGCAAAAACATTTGAGATTTCATGAATAGCGATTCTGCTTTATATTTTGAGAGGAAATTGAATTATGACTATGATGATTATTTTTATTTCTTTCCTCTCTTTGTTTCCCCTCAAAAATTGACAATGTCATTGAAGTTGAATTAAACATCTGTTTGTAAAATAAGCAGGAGTGCTCCTGACAGCTGCTGCTGCATGGCAAACACTCTACAGCTGCTGGGCTCTTAAATTAACAATGATTTTCATTTACAAACAGCAAACAACAAGAAAATTATGGGGTCTGTTTATTTATTATTTTTTAATCATCCCACTACTTGAAATTTATGAACATACAGACTCTACACTAAAGACTTGGCCAGAAAGAAATCAGAGTTTACTGATTTATTTTTCCACTTACTGGGAGCAAAATTCAGACAACATCAGGTTTCAGTGCAAGATATTTCAGATATATTCCTTCCTTACATATCTTAAATATTTTTGCATTTCCACTCTTGTATATGTAGATAGATGCAATAACTCTTTGAGGATTTATCCTCCTTCAACACAAATTTTGTCAATAAGAAAATACTACCGAATAAATATTTTCTTGTTTTTTTTGCATATATCTAAGATTTCTAAATACACAGACCCCAAATCTCATATTTGGTCTTTTTTTAAAAAAATGTTTACACATTAATTACATCAGAATTAGACGGCAGGATTTTTTTGTACAGCAATATTCATGTGTTCAAAACAAATGAATTTGCTTTTTCATGTGTTTAGAACTCAGGTACAACTCACTGAAGAGTTTCAAGTTCAGTGTAGCTATACACATACATCAGTATTTTCATTAATAACATGAATAGAGATCAAGTGCCTGACTGCAGACAGTATCAAGCTGTAATTATGTAACATTAAACACAAAGTCCTAGTTTTAGATTAGAGCAATTATTTGTACAAAGACAGAAATGGAAAAGCAAATGAGAGAAGCATTTGATATCAGGATGAAGGATGTCTAGTAAATGTTCTTTTATGAAAAGCAGCAAATACTGCTGGAAGCACTTTCTCTAGGACCACATGGAGTCATGGAAGGCATCTGTAGGATTACAATGCCCAGTTCTGGGCACCAATATACAAGGATATGGATCATATGGGGACAGTTCAGACAAGGCTGATGAGAACAATCAGATTTCTAGAAGGGGAGCTTGAAAAGAGGGTTACAGTACTTGAGAATAAGGGGCATCAGAAGAATAATTTTAGCAAAACAGTAGCAGTAACAGGTAAGTATTGGCACCACTTTCTTATGGGGACTGCCAAGACTCCACCTCTAAGAAGAAAGGAAGTGGACAGGGGCAACTCATTCATGTCATGCTGTTGTCAGACAGTAAAAGACCTGGGTATTTCACCAAATCCCTTCTAACATCATTTATCATGGCTTCCCTTCAACCTTTGGATCAGGAAGTAGATCTACATAATATAGGCATAGTAGCCCTACACCTGACATACTACTTCATGTGATTTCTTTTCCAGGTGCACAATTTAAACACATAGTAGGTATTCTTAAGAGTGGTGACAATCTAGAAGAACCAAGAAACTCAGCATGGATAATTTCTAAGAAATAAAAATGAAAGTTTGAAATATCCTATACATCTCTCTAAGTACCAGATATGAATACAGTTGACTTCTGATCAGCTCTGAGTCTATGTTGAATGTGAACTTGAATAATCAATCTCAATTGCACATTCTCCAGAAAGTCTGGAGAAAATTCAACAATGATCAAAATGGGAACTGATATCAGTGTCTTATCATGAAGCATGTTGTACCATTCTAATGCTGGCATTCCTACCCCACTGCTCATCACAAGACTAATTTTTTTTTGTTTCTGTTAAAAACTTGTTTTACAATAAAACAAGTATTTGTGCAAAACAGTAACCATATGGACCAACAAGAGTACTCGCCCAATAATTCCAAATACATCAAAATGTACCATGACACTGATTTTTCTAAATATGAAATTATTGTAGGCATTTTGAATGTAGTGTGCAGCACTTAAAAATAGCCTTCCACAATAAAGCCTTAACTATATTTCCCCTACCGCTAAGAGAAAAGACCATCATCCTCTCCTTACTACTTTTTTTCCACATTGTGTTTCTATTGCTTTGTGCTCCTGAAAGAGTAAAGCCTTCTTCCAGTAGCAAACCCATTAAGTTTCTTTGCAACACTACGCCCTTGCAAACAAAACAGCATATGAATGAATCTAGCTAGATTTTATAGGATCACTATATTAATTGAGCTGTAACAAAGTTTATTTATAACACAAAAAAATTACAAGAAAATCCATTTACAATGTTCCAAATTCATGTGCTTCCATTGTAAAGTTACACAAACAATATTCTATCTGTGAGAAACCAGAAGTGAAACGGATTTTTGTTTTAAATGTAGATGTGTTTAGTCAGTAGATCCAAGGGACTGCTACTGTGTATATTAAAATGCAAATATGCATTTCTACAACCTAATATTAGAGCTGCTATAAATATAGAAGGTGTATAGGAATGCAGGTTATTCTTCTTTCATAATACAAGTAAACTCTCTGTGGGTGTTTAGTCTAAAAAATGAAATACAGAGCAGTTAGTTACACGGCAATATTTACATTTTTGTCCTTTTTTTGTAAAAAAAATAAGAAAATAGCTGGATGAAGAAAATATTTAAATTATTTTTTAGGAATTAGAATAGTATAATGCTAACTGTCATAGTTTAACACAATCTTTTCTGTCTTGCAGTGTTTTATAGAGTTACTGGCCTCTTTGCATTTGAGAAAACAGAGGCATTGAAAAATAAGTTGAGCTGTAATAACCCAGTGTGAAAAATAGGAATGGACCCAAATCTGCTCATTGCCAATCTATGCCCCTAGACATTTAAAGCTGTGTACATTTCTGTTACATCAGTTTCTAAAAGTGAAGAGCAGGGGGAAAATGACAGCACGTCAAAAGAATTGCACATGGAAACTGAACATTTTCTGTATATCAAAGGTTGCACTTGTTCTAAGGACTGTTAGGATGTATAGAAATATCTTATATTGCTAACTTAATTGTGTAGAAATACAGAAAGTACCTATGTAAAATATTTAAGCTATGCAGAAAGAATTATTAAGCTATGCTGTTATTATCTCTATGAAAAATTAAGTTCAGAAGCAGTTTACTGCTGCTGTCAAGAAGAGGTTAACTGGAAGATACAGATTTGTATTTCTTTAAAGATTAGCACAGGAATTTTGATCATTTGCATGCAGAAGACATTAATTCTACTGGGAAAATAAATACAGCTATTATATAATATGAGAACTGTTACCTTCTATTTTTTCCATTAGCTGTATATAATTGTTACTAAAAGCTCTTGCTAGGCAAGGCAGGGAGTTTATTCTCTGTGTCTCTTTGGCCATCATATTTAGTCATAATGGAAAGCTTTCAGTAAATGCTTTATAACTGTGCTCAACTGCTCCAGTATTAGCACTCTAATAAACAGGCAGGTAAAATTGTTGACATGTATCTGGACAGTTGCACAGGAAGACTGAAAGGATAATTGGAAAAGGCAAATAACAGGCTCAATATCCAATTCAAACAAGCAGGTTTTTTTGTTGTTTGCTTTTATATTTTGAATATTCGTAGAATCATAGAATAGTTAGTGTTGGTACACTGAAGGTGTTCTCATAGTTATGGTAGCTTTGCTACAATAGCACAACTACCTAAAAGATTTTGCCAATACATACCTGATCTACTAAATACATCATAGTTTTTATATTAAAATTCCTCTACTCTCTGACTACATACAAGCCAACCCCAATATAATTAAAATCATGGGGATCATTACATATGCAGAAAAACAATATTTTACAATTTTCCTCAAAAAAATACAAAACATTTCCCTGGAGATGGCTCAGAAAATATTTCTAGAGACCTACAGTAGAGACATTAAGACAAATGCAATGATTTCTGCAAGTAGCAATGGTAATAAACACTGTTTATAGATACCAGATTTCAATTTGTTGGCTGTTTAATTATACGTATAGCAGAAAGAAGGAACTTGTCTGCATGAACTTTTGTTACATTTACCATACAAGTCACATCCACTGCCTGAGAACTCAATTATTCCAGGAGCCAGTCAGAGTACTGTGGTTTCTTTTCTAAATGGTAAATTGAGTACAACTTATCTGCATGTGGTCATCATTCCCTACATTAACAATTAATCTCAGACTCAGCAAAAATCACCAAGTGCTAAAGGAGAAAAAGATAATTACAATCTAGTGATACTTGACTCCATGAGATCTGCACCAGCTGACAGAATCAATTTGGATATTAACAAGATTCTCCCTACCATAAAATTTTAATATGTGACAACTAAGACAATTTACATTTCCTTCACTCTTGTATTACATTATGGAATTCTAGTATATATTTTATATACGTGTGTGTGTATATATATATATATATGTGTATGTATGCGTGTATATATAATCCTAATATTTCCAGAAAACTATTTGTTCTGTGTTTTCCATCAGTTACCGGGGTCAGACCTCTACCTGCTTGCTCAGAGACACCTTATCTGGAGGAATCCAACTAATCAGTCCAATCTAGGAATATGGGGCTAGACGTGGCCTAAAAGAGGTGATTCTCCATCACTGCTGAGAAGCTTTTAATGACTGTTTATAGATGTTAGAAAGCAAATGCTTTCTGAAGTCCCCAGAAATCTAGCAAATAGGCTTTAGAACAGAAATTTTCATCAGAAAATGAAGGCGATGACCTGATCCTCCCATATTATTACACGGCACCTTAGCATCCAATCAATCACAAGAAACAAGTGAAAGCAAGTAAGGATAAGAAGATGCATGCATGTTCAGAATGCAACAAGTAGACTGCGCACAGTGTGACAGTTCAGAATGGTCCAGATACATATATATAACCACAGAAGCAAGAAAAATGTTGTAAGCACTTTCCTGCTCATGCTGATAACTTTGGGTAACTTCTGAAGCTAGGACAATTCCTGAGGCAATCAAGTGAATCCTTATTGCTACATAAGACCCAAGAGCATTCTGTTGATTTGTCTTATTGACTTTGTTCCACATAGGAAAACTTCCCATTCAAGTACCTAGTGCTGTGATGAGTTTCACTACACTGACACCTGATGATGCACTACATTTTCATTAGGTCATTCTAAAAATCATGGTGTTTGAAATTGTCTTGCAGTGTCTGTAGCCATCCCCAAATTGTTATGCTGTTTCTCCAGTTCAACCATCTGCAGTAATAATTTCAAGAGCCAGTATGCCGGAGTTGGTGCACCTTCCTATAACTGTATTTAGCTGCACAGTGTTCCTAGCATACATCAGGCAAGTGAAAAGAGAGCTTAAAGCCGGAATGTCTCCTAAGCAGTGTATGAAATCTAAGCAGTCTTGTGTCTTCAGTGAGACTCAAGCACAGCCTTTGGAAAAACAGAGCCTTGGCTACTGTTTGCATCCTGGAAGTACATTCAGCACAGTGGCAGTTTAGTAAAGAGCTTGGAAGATTTGAACCATTAGGCTACTTCACTGTCATCACATAGTAGGAATGAGGAGAATGGATGAATTGTTCCTGACTAAGCAATTTTGAATTAACATTCAATGTTGCACTATTTCCCTCTTCCTCCTCTCAATTCTAAGCTTTTGCACAGCAAGTGATGTTTTGGAAAGCAAACTAGTGAACATATTCTCCTAAACATTGAAGTTTTCAGTTTCCCAGGAAGCTAGCATTATACACACATGCTAGTGTCAAAAGATTTAGCATCCCTTACTGAACCCTAGAACTGCAGATTACCATTTCTGTGTTACATTATGCTTGTCACAACCAAACTGATCACTAAGTGTAGAAAGCATTGAGAAGAAGCCAAACGGGTGCAATTGTTTCTGTCACAGGTAACAGACTTCACAGACCATGACAAAAAAAAAGAAATTAATTTTTTTTTCCCAACCCATGGTATTAGTCCAGGAAAAACTTCCTGGAAGCCTCTATACTTAATTGTCCCATTATAAACCTAACCCCTCCCCAGTATTTAGCACTAAAACCACAATAAGTTTTATGGATCACAATGTTTTACTTGTGACTACGTTTAACTTTTCTATATATTGAAGTCAATTGTGCAAAGGAAAAAGTTTATCCTTCCAATTCAGAACAGGCTCCAATACGCTGTCATTCTGTTTTGGAAATTCTAAAAAAAAAATTATCAGACAGTCTCCAAGGACTGAAACAGATATGTATTGATAATAAAAGCTACATACACTCCATCACACACTGAAAATAGAAAAATACAGATGACTTTTGTTTCCTCGAGTTTTCAGGATTTTATCATTATGAGTTTGGACTTAAATAGTTAAAATAATAGCTGCTTTTAGACCTTCATTTTTATCATATTATTAAAACCTTCACAAATGACAGAATAATTTTGATAATTGCCTCCAACATGTCTATGCCTTTCCATGGAAGCTGACCATAAGGAAAGGTTACAGAGTTTTAACTGTAAATTCTAATCTGGATGTGGTCAAGCTTTACATACAAAAGAAAAAATGCAAATGTTAATGCCAAAACCACAGTGATTGCTATGTATGATGCCACAGAGGACTGCACCACAACACAAACAAAACGCCACGTTATGATGTTAGTATCTGGCATCAGCAACTTGTACTATTGGTGACTGTTTCGTTCTTTCTGACTGCCCTCAGGAACTGGGCATTCACCCTTGGAGCTCAATAAAACCACTGGGAGTAAACTTGCATTTTTCACATAACTAGCAAAGAGAGAAGCAAGTGAAGCACAAGGTAAGGGGAGAGCAAGTCATGGACCAATTTTGCTGGTGGCAATTTTGCAGCCTGCTTAGAAATCAGCTGCAATTTTAATAATACACTTTTCTGAATTGCACTGAACTATCTCCAGTGTAATCTTTACGCTAGCATCTCCTTAAAAAGCTGGAAATTTTTATGTCTCTGAAGGTGTCCCCAGTACTGGTAAGACTCTCTGAAATCCTTTGGTCTCCTGCAGGGCACATCTTGGCAGTTGTAAAGGCTAATCTGACACAGATTCAAAGGAAGCAAAGAAATCCCAATTGTCCACGCATATTTGACCAACCTGTCCTATTAAATATGACAATCAAAATCTTAAGAGATAAGGCAATGTTTCTCTGGCTGTTTCCTCTGACATTTTTTCATAGTAAGAAGTGCTTTAAGGTGTCTACAGACAAATGAGCAGCTCTAAAGCAAAATGCACGTACATAATGTTACTTTCATCTGTTGCTTAAAAAGCATGGATGCACATGCTTTAAAATAGCCTATAGAAATAATAGAAAAACATCAGATCACCAGCTCAAAAATCAAAGCATTCACCTTGAAACAAGTAGGTCAGTTTTTACTGATAAAGGTCAATTTAGAAAATCCCAACTCTACAGAAAGTCCCTGTTAATCATCTGAATTAAGATCACGTGTTTTACCCAAATCTCAAATGAAGTAATGCAAATTTGATCTTTAAGATTCAGAATTTTCAGATTTTCACATGAAATAAATGACTGAGAGCCTACTCAGTGCAATTAGGGTTACCAATTCAATAGTTATTGAAGGCATGGAGTAACTTTGATTACTTGGGCTTTAAGTTGCCAATATTTCACTGTACAAGTAGTACTATCCTTGACAAAATGTGTCAAAGAAGAAAAAAACATGTAAGAACACCAGCAGTTCCTAATCTAATAAATATTATATTCATTATTAGCTAAATTTTACTTTAATGGTTAGTTTAATATGCCTTAAAATACTCACTTCAAAATTACGCAGCCTGTACCGGCAGGAGGAGCCGTCCAAAACACTTGAATGCGTGTCCTCCTCCTAGGTGTGCTCTCAGTAACAGCAACAGGACAATTACTCATGAACTGTGTTTCTTCTTCATCTATGATCTAAGGAAACAGAAGAATATGAAAAGATAAGGATGTAGATAACCAATGTGCTTTGTAAGTTCATGTTTTCCCTTCAATGGGGTTATTTATAATTCTCTGCTTAGCTCAGCACTACTTTGGTAAATTTATTTATAACATGCAGATCATTCAGTGAAATGAAAATGAAAAACCCACAAAACTAAGAAGAATAATTCAGTTCCATGTGAACAGAAGTTAGTCCTTTCTGAGAGAGGTTACAGATAACTTTTTTCTGTAGATCCTGATTACTGGAGCTTCCCGTAAATGTTAATGAACTAATAATAATTAAAATGCATATTTTTTAAATTTTTTTTATTTTTTTTTTTTTATATCATGGCAACTGGTTAGGACAGATTGAACATGCTTTTAACATGTTACAGCTGTCTATGGGTGGACATCCATGTAAATATTTGTTTAAACAGTATTATTCTTAACATACCAAAAGAATCTTCAGGTCAAAAGAGGTAATGTGAATCATAACAATCTATAATTCAGAGACCATTATTTAGTTCTATCTATAGAGGTCTTTGCTTTTTTTTTGGTTGATTGATGTTTAACAGAAAGGTTTAAGCGGCATAAGTCAACACAAAACCAGAGAGGCAGATTTGGAAGTGGTGGTGTTCTAAGGATTTTACTCAAAGGTGTCTGTGACAAAATAGCTTTCTCACTATGTATGCTCTTCAGGGGTTGTAATTTAAACCTTCTGTTCATCACAACTCAAAGAAAATTCACCTGAAGCTGCCAAGTTTTACTTGGAAACAGGTGATACTGTGATATTGCAAATTTCTCTTCAGAATTACTTGGTGGTCCACTTTCATTCAATGAAGCCATAATTCACACTGCATTGGGTCAAGATTCAGGCAATGAATTATAAACCTTACCATTTGAAGAAAGAAGCTGTATATATTGATGTACAAGAGAACTCTGATGGAGCTTTTTTACAATTCTGATTGTAATGACACAGACACTTTTACCAGGCTACAATTTAAAAATAAAAATCTTCTGGCAGTAACATAACTTTAAAAAAGTATTTGGAGGGGAAAAAAAAACAACAACAAAAAACCCCAAAACAAAAACAAAAAAAACAGAACTTAAACCTGCCAAAACACCCCCCCCCCCAAAAAAAAAACAAAACACAAACAAAAAACAAAACACAACAAAACAAAATGCTATTTACATTCTGAAAAAGTGGCGATTTCTATAGTTTGACCAGATCTGCTTTAGTGAGCAAGCAGCTAGTTTACCTCACCCAATGATACTTCCATTGTTCCCAAACATTTTTAGCTGAGCCCACAAACCTATCCATTTGTCCATGGCAGAATGAAGGGGCACTGCCCTAAAGGAATGCTGAAAAACTATTTAGCTGATCAATAGGGTAACGGTTAAAGGGGTGTGAATCTAAAGCCACTAATGTTGTTCAACTCTTTAAATGCTTCAGGGAATCTGAGTAACTAAATACAATGTGTACAGCTACATCTACTTTGCTATGTTTTAACTAACATTGAAACATGCCATCTACTGTAGGCTTAAAGTGACACTGCTCATTTTATACTTCCACTTGATACAATTTAATGAACTTGAGCATCAAGAAATCCCTACTCTACAGTTCTGTCTTGGCCATGAACTGTATTAATTTTGTCTGCCTTATTTATGTAACAACAAAATAAAGACCTAAAACTTTTCACTTATCCCTCAGAAAGGTTGTCTCAATTATTCATGACCATGTCAATTGACCTTTTATCCATATCTCACAGGAATTCATTCTCCATCAAAAGCCAGTTTTGGTAGAAGCTTTTAGTGAAGAATGTGTGATTTTTATATCATCTCATACAAAATAAAATTCTATTGTACGTTATAGAAAAGCAGGATAATTCCCATTGAAAGGGCTCTTAGGAGGTCATCTCAAAGTTCTTAAAAAAAGACAGCTGTTCTAGAAAAGCAGAAAATTTGCAAATCACTGTACAAGTTACACTAGCCCCATATTCTCTTGTCAGATGCAAACTGCTGCTGTAGCATCATAACTCACATTAGCTAAAAGATTTAAAAACATGTTCAATTCAGGTAAAGAAAATTGAGTAATTATAGGTAAGTGTAACTACTTTACAACTGACCAGTTAAAAGCTATTTAGCAAGGATCAATGAACCTTTCACATATGCTGACATTTGCAAATTTAGTTTAGCTCTTCTGTCACATACTTCATCCATGAGTGTTTCTTGAGAAGCCCAACTGAAATGAACCCATGTTTTCAAAGTATAGATTTCTATTTTCTGTCAACAAGAACTTGGCTGTTTTCATATCCCTAAATACCATTCATCCACCAGTCATCATTGTAGACCCATCTGTGATGTATTTGCATGTTAAGTCAATTTTTGTCTCATTCAAGGTGAATTGAATCCATTCTAGGTGAATGAGTCCTGCTTTTTCCCGCAGTAAATAAATACAATCACAAGGAACACCAAAATCAAATCCAATAGCTAATACTTGGAGTTGTCAGCAACTGTGAGTCATTACTATAAGACAAATTTCTGGCTACTGCAAAACCTGAACTTGAAGTATTTGTTTGAATTCTAGATAGTCATTGGGTGGGAGTACATCCATGCCCTTTTCCAGGAGCAACAAACACACAGAAATGTAAGCATATTTTGCACTTCTATAATCTACCCAATTCCTGCAACTGAGCTTGTTATG
Organism: Melopsittacus undulatus; assembly: GCF_012275295.1. Lineage (NCBI taxonomy): Eukaryota > Metazoa > Chordata > Aves > Psittaciformes > Psittaculidae > Melopsittacus > Melopsittacus undulatus. The sequence goes on from NC_047534.1 coordinate 21,376,619, forward strand.
AATTTTCTCAAGTAATACAGATGCCTATGATGAAGTAATTTAAAAGTTCTGCCTGCATTTTAGAACACAATCCTAGAAGAACAGGAAGTGATTGAACGTCAGGGCTTCATTACAATTTCCTGAATCAGGAACAATCAGAGCAAGAAAACTTAGGCAATCAGTTTCTACTGGGAAAACCCGACCATAAAAGGACAAGATCCTCCAAAAGAAAGAGCTCTGGAGAAAAACTAGACAGAACACATTTTAATAAAGACTCCTACTGTTGACAGAATATAGTAAAGAACTCCTAAGTAGATGGAAAGGCTCAAATGCCAATTAACCTGAGAGGATTAAAGAAAAAAAAATGTTAAGAAATTTTACAAAAAAAACAGGAGACTGATGCAGATTCTAAGACTTCAGATAAATATAAACCAAGCTCAAAATACATTTTTCTTAAATTATGTTTTTTTTTCCATATCCATGCATATTTGATTCTTTATAAAAAGTTCTTAAGGGTGATACAGAAAGGGTTCACTACTTATACAAGAAGATTCCAAATAATACACTATTTTAGGATGCTAGATGATACTGCTTCACTCACACATAGCACAGGAGAAAGCTTTAGTATCCTGGCCAACTTGAGGTGGGGGGGAGAAGGATACATAATCTCTGAAAATAATACCATCCTGATTTTCCTTCTAGAACCAAGTCAGACCACATAAGCATGAAGGAAAGAATTGTCAGGAAAAAGGCATGCAGATTAAAATGTAGCATTTGCAAAATCACAGTTTCTAAAACCCCAGGTTATCTCTAATGGCAAGCCTCACATTTTCAGTAATGGGCCAGCAAATTAACTACATAAAGGACAAAATTCCTAAAAGCTAAAAGAAACCTTGGCCAAAGAATCTGAGGTCTCAGAGGGGTGGCCTCTCTACGTGATTAATTCCTTCAAATCCACAAATGCAATGACATTATCTTAACTTTCTATTTAGCTTTTAGTGTGCTGTGGTGTGGGTTTTTCCCATTATGAATGTAATATTATTAAACCAATTTATTCCCTTGGGGAAAGTAGTGTAAATTCCGAACAAAACGCTTAGAGTTAACCTTGATTTGAGCAAGTGTCATAGAATCTAGCTGAACTTGTGTAAATCTACAAGCATGTAAAGAAGGTTAGCAAAAGGGAGAATTTACCAGCTCCAGGCTCAGCTTTGCATTCCTTGCTTATTCCAAACACTGACGAGGTTGAGGACAAGTTTTGGGTGTTCCTGAAAAGCAGGACTGGAAAACTGCTTAGTAGTTAAACTGATGAATGAGTGGTTTTCTTTCCTCAGGATTGGAACATTCCATGCTGAGTGATAGAGCTTCCTATCTGTTTCTGATTTCTATAAAAGGGTAGTCAGATAAATGACACCAAGCAGGTGCCCTCTCTATTGTTACATTTCCATCAGTATTTTAAAAAGTCAGAATGCTATGCACCACAAAGAGAATTAATATAAAGTACAAAAGGAAATGAAGTTACATAAATCCTCTACTGGCTTGCGTCCACTTCCTCAGTTTAAACCACTGGCTGGGATGTACAGCACCATTTCTTGTTCTGTGGACACATCATCACTTTCCACCCACTGAAACAGCTGTGTTCTACTGGAACAACTGAGTTAAATACAAAACAAAACAAAACATTCAAAGTTCACCAGATAAGCATCTCTGTAGGCAGTGTTCTTCTTTGGAAGAGCTAATATGGAGCCTGACTTCCAGAATGTTGCAAAACTATCATCTCCTTGAAGAAACTTTTCTGTTATAAAAAGAACATTGGCTCTAACATAATGATATTTGGCCCATAGGGATTAATTTAGAACAGAGATCATTATATAGAATGGAAACCTCAAGATGGATAAAGTCAGTTTAAAAAAAACTGCCTCAAAGATAAGCTTCTTGTAACCAATTTCTTTGACTAAAGGACACAGTATTTTCTTCAGTCTGTGCTTAGAATCAGCAGAATCACAGAAGTGATAAAAATCATCTTCCAAGAATTAAAAGCAAACAAAAAAACAAAACCCAAATATTTGTCTGTGAGATGTTCTGAAGGGAAGTATTTGAATACTTCTGTCCAACTACCTTCTCTTCTTTAAAACAATCAATTTGAATAGTGTGTTCATTGAAAAGCAAACTGTGCTGGATGATCAAAAGGAAGAAATGCAAGAATCCTGTATGAGACTCTTACTCATTAACACATCCCAAAAATACTTGCTCTCAAGAATCTTGTAGTCATACTGTACTGTAGGTTGCTGTTCAGCCTAACAAACCTGAGTTACATTACACCTATTGTAGGGCAGGCAGGAGGGTCTATTCTGAGGTGAAATTCAAACAAACGGAGGAAGAAAGAAGTTCAACATGAGGGGAACTTGAAGTGCATTACAGAAGAAGCACCACACTGCCAGCTTTTACACTAAACAGCCTTTCCTGCCCAAGAGACTGTCTAGGGATGGCTTAAAGCACAGCAATTTCTTCTTAATTCAATACATATAAAAAGAGATGTATATTGATAAAGACAGATAGCAATAACTTGACAGCATTTAGTAAACCTAAGATATTATACTATATATTTTTTCTTGAGTTTGAAACATTCTTGGTTAACTTAATGTCGCAACATGTTGAATTATAAAGGCATATACTTGTAAATTGAAAATTATCAATCTAGTAAAAGCTGTCCCTGAAACTCAAGAGATTAATAAACACAGACCATTAAAGGTCACAACTTTAATTTTTGTTTCCTACAAATTTTTCTTCTAAGTGCAACATTAACATTGCTATGAAAACAGCTGGGCGAATTGATTCAAGATACTTCGGGTGACATTTGGTACAAAAGCAACGAGTCCCTCCATGCCTTGCATGACAAATGGCTTACCTTTATTCTTCATGTTTTCTGTTCAGTCTACACAGCCCCTTTTACAGCATTTGAAATGAGGTATGAGGATTCTGGGCAAGACTGAAAATTTTAGTTTCAAAGAACCAGAACTTCTGGCTTGATGTATAATTTAATCAAGTTACACTTAAATCTAGAGCAAACTTACTGAGGTCAGACTATGCTGAACTATTCAAACACATTAACTTGCAGGGGTTTTTTTCATTCCCTTCAGGCAGGAGCTAACAGACTCAACTTGCTTGTCAATGAAATGAGGATTCTTTTATGATCTAAATGCAGCTTACTTTTGGAAGCATGAAACAAGCAGGTGAAAAAAGGGCAAATTTTATGAACACTTAGTCAAATGAAAATGAGGATGTACTAGTTTCAAAACTCTGTTCCCAGCATTAGGAAGCAGAACTGCACTATTGCAGCTCTAAGACAGAAAAACAACCAGTGAGGATGATGTGGACACAGCACAAGGCTATGTTATGGTGATCCTTGGCTGGCCCCCTGGGAACAAAGTCAGCTTTAATCACAGCAGTGCTCTAGCTGCAGTTCCCTTCACCTGAGCCAAGGACAGCCCAAAGCAGCAGCTGCAGAAAATCAAATCCAATATAAAAAAAAAAAAAATTGAGAATTACCACTTTAGGTTTATCACTGGCTCACACAGGTTTCTTGTTTCTCTCCTCCTTGTATTTGGAAGATCAGAGTGTAAATGGTCCTTCCAAGATCACAGAACCAACACACTCGTTTCAAATACTACTATAACCACAATAAACTTCAACAAAGATAAACACAGGATTCTTTATGTAATACTTTTGCAGAGGGTTTATTTACACTCAGTGTTATGCTGTCAAACTACTTCAGTATTATTTATTTTGCAAAAAAAAGTAAGAAGTATTTTAGTCTGATAAGAAATTTTTACAAGGAAAAAAAATAACTTTTGATAGGTGGTACCTCAAGTGCTTTCAGCTCCAGAGAAACAGTGCTTGCTGAAGAGGGTGTTATACAGAAATCAACTTCACAATCAAGAATTTGCAGATAACAACCACTTGAAAGCAGTAAAAACTTCAGGATTTTTTATATATCTGGTGCAAGTTACTACAGTTAGGACCTTTCATATAAGCTTATAATACACATTTTTTTGGAAAGAGAAAAAAACTGTTGCCATCTCTCACAAATATATTTATGCAATTTATCTACCTCATATTTAAGAGCCTATTTTAATCTGATTTTCTAGATGGATAAAGGCATTGGAAGGTTATGTAAGGAAATAAGTCTTTTCACAGACTTATAAAAGGAAATTATATAATATAAAGCAATGTGGATACAACACTGGACTGAAAGTGAAATGTGATTTTTATTGCTAGGCAACCTTTCTCAAATCACTTTAGTGTTGTCTGTTCCTCAGTTGTGAAGTGGGAATATAGACAATTACCTCCTTTTTCAAAACAATGTATTAAATGCTCTATAAAAACTTATTTATTATTATCCTTAACAGCTCATTGTATTTCAGATTGGTCTCAGACATCATAAACAGGAGCTCTCTGGGAAAAGATTAAATATGAGAAGCCCAGATCATCAGCCTGCTTCCTGATTTCTATCTAATTTGAGTTACTGACAAAGTGGCTTATTGAATCAACTAGGAATTCAAGTCATGGAAACCCGTGGAAGCCAGAAAGTTAGGGTGCCGCCCTGTGTACCAATTCTTTGTCTCACTTTCGTAAAAAGAGTAGCCAAATTCTGTCAAAGGTTGCCCAGTTTGGTGCATTGAAGCTCACAGATCCCAGGAAGTAGAACAAAACAAAGTCTGGCAGAGCTCCAGTTTGCCAGTGGCATCTTTTACATGAGAGCACTTTTCAACATATCAAGGGATTGTAGCAAAATTAATCTAAAATGGAAATTTGAATATTGCTAAAAAATAAGAACCTTGCTTCGCACACACACACACAAAAGTTTATATTTTAATCTGGCTGCACACTGGGATTAGAAGACAAACCTTATTTACTTATTTGTCTTGTAAAAGCTGAAGGACATTCTAGTAGAACCTGCTCTGCGACCAACATTAAAGGCTTTGCTTCAGTTATGGAAGACTCAGATTCATCCATGCATCTGAATTGGGCACTTCACTGTCAGTGTGAGCTTCTACAGACTGAGTAACCTTCAGACAGTCTCTTTTCTGATCCATTCTACTTCACATGTATACTCACTGAACCAAGGGCAAAAACTGACTTGACAGTCAGGGAATGTGTCTTCAAATCTCTGCTCTGTTTATTTTGATGACTTCTTCCACAAACCTCTTCCCTGCTGACCCAGTGAACTATTTTACTGGTTTTATAATGCAGAGGGATTGAAAAGAAGAGACTGAGATAAATCTGTCTGGAAATTGACTGAAATTGCTGTGTGGAGGAGCACTCTTCAGGGCTGCAAAGCTCCTTGGTGTAATCCTTGTTCTAGCAACTCAAGACACTTGAACCTTCTCTCCATCCAGATTGACTGTCTTTTAGCACATGTGGGCCACGGCTTCTTCTAACTGAAAATTATGTCTGGAAGAAATTTTTAGCCAACAAAAACACAATTTGAAAATTTATGTATTTCATTAGAAGTGTTAATATACTGGTGTTTCCTTCTGAAGAGACAAGACACCAAAAAGTTTCCCCAAAATATGGATAATCTCTTCTAGCATTGCTCTCAGGGCTGAGATCACATCAGTTCTAAGAATGTTACCTTAGCACTTTTCAAAATGTTCAATTAAGAACAAACAACAAAGCTCTTTCTGCATTTATTTCTGGCCCTCACAAACAAATGCCCCTGTCTGAAAAGGGGCAGAACACATTTCCAAACTTCCTCCCCAGCCATGGCCTAATGTTTCATCTTTAATCAGGGCTCATCAATAGTCAAGTATAACACGTCTCTATCAAGAATTTATGTGTAAGTCAGCAAGAGCACTTTGGCCTTGTTACTGCAACTTTTTTATATATGTACATACATAAACACATGGTGCTGGTCTGGCAGCACCAAAAATTCAAAACAACTTTTGGGAATAAGATTACTGCCTGAGTGACACAGGAGGCCACTTATGCATGCATGTAAAGGAAGCTAACAATGCATTACAATATATTTTTTACCCCACATTTTCTAAATCCCTATGGTAAAGGATTCATTCAGATTCAGCACAAGACAAAGGCTTATAAATATGCACCTAAAACAACTTGCAGGCCTTAGGCTAAGCATGTAGTTTAAGGTCATTAGAAATCAGAGGAAAAATGCTTAGACCTTTGCAGGACTGAATCTAGGACAAATCTGAAATACGTTTATGGACATGCTTGAGGAAAGTCAAAGGAATATCTGATTGTTGTGAGCATATTTTTCACAGAAAATCAGCCTTTACAGTTTTGCTCTATGCAAAGGAAAAGCTTGTCAGCATATTCTTAATTTGTCAGAACTATATGAAACTTTTCATACTGGTGCTAGGGTTTTCCTAAATAACTGCAGGAACTGTCTTTACATGAGTAAGCCCATATGTCTTTGCTTCTGTCAATGCACACAGTTCTTTGTACAAAAAATACCATTTATAAATGCTTGACTGGATGTGCCTTCACTGCAACTAATAGATAACTTTATTAGTAAGGATGTCTAGCCACCATCCAAGTCCAGTCAAGGAAATACTTTAAATTCAGTGGTCTAGAACTTCTCTTCACCATAAACATAAGCTTTAAGCAGTCAAACAGTTGAGAAATGTAAATAACAAAAAACCCTCACATTCTGATGTTCATAACAAAACAATACCTGAGACAGAAAGCAGGATCTAGTCCTAAATCCACCATTCTTGCCATTGGTTCCAAAAAGATTATCTAAGCAATCAAAAATATCTGACTTTTACATCAGAACAAACTACATGGACTGGATGAGTGTCATTTACTAATCACTGCATGTCAGTTTACTAAAGTTGGTTTGAGGCTGCCGAGGTGTACCTCTTCCCTTTGAAATTAATGATGTGATTATCTTTTGATAAGTATATCATTCTTCATGTACTTTTGTCACAATTGTATATTGCTTTTATCTTCAGCATCGTAATGAGCAATACACAAGTAACATGAGTGCCAAAGAAATATTTGATGTGGACTCACACAGAAGACATGGACCTTATCTTCTGCTCACACACATGCTTCGATTTACATTTCTGTGGCAAGGAACTCTAGGTTTATTGTCAATTCCATTGTCAATTCCAATGTCAATTCAGGAACTGCCATTTTTATTTCAGGAACAACATCCCTGATAAGAACACAGTTGCAAGACCAGTCAATCAAAAGAAAAGCAATGTTAAATTTGAGGAGACACACAAAACATTGGATAAGGAAGAAATTTTATAGTGACTGCTCAAAAGACACACATAGCTTTTCTACTGAAGCCACCTTTCTATATCTCAGTTTCTTCCTGTGAAGTGATGATAACAGCCTGCCTTCCTCTTCAACCTTCCTCTCTTGCATTTGTCAGTGTTAATTGCCAGCCAAAGGAACCTTACTATCTATGACTCTGTAGAGTACAAAGTACATGAGCTTAAACCCAGAGGGAGCTTCCTTACTAATGTAATCAATCATAGTATTACTATAGAGGTGACACTTTTCTACAACATAACATTAGATAATAAACTACAAAGGAAATGCCTGTTCTGCTATTAGAATCAAAATTGATCGAAGTAATTAAATACATAGCAAAATGTGACTGCAAATTTTACTGGATCAGTATTTTTCAACTTGCTTAGTTTGTTCAGGCTTTTCATTTCTCCTTCATTTTAGGAAATATTACACTACACAGCATTATGAATATTCTGCCAAGAATAGCTACCTCACTTGGAGCTCTTCATTTAAGGTAAGAAGGGATTTAAGTATAGCAGAGAATACATATTTTTAATAGCATTATTATCCTGCTTGATGCTGGAGCTTTGACACATCAGCATCTCTGGCACTTGTGCTATTCATGCTTCTCATGAGCATCTCAATGCCAAAACACACATCCTAACCTAGTTCAGGCAGATTCCACACAAATTCCTATAGCTTTCAGATGACTACATACAGAACATAATCTATTTCAGAGATACTTAATCTACTGCTAAAACCACAGTTAGAGAAAAAGTACTGGTGAACCAGAACTACAGGCCTTACACCGATAAAGGCAGCATTTACCTCCCTAAAGGAGCATTCAAATCTTTTGCTTAACAATTTGCATCAGCTACTGAATGAGGAATACTGTTGGCACAGAAGAGCTACAGAAAGTCAGGAAGGGTTTGTGGCAGCACTGACATAGTTGTGAGCAAATATAAAGCCACCAAATTACACCAAATTTGTATGTATATGAGTGTGTGCCTGCATGTTAGCCAGAGACAAGAGATAATCCAGGTTATGGATTCTCTTACTTTTGATATGCTGATGAACTACCAATGCACAGATCCTCAGATTCTTTCCTTAGAGGACATCACAGACTTTATAGTCTATTCAGGAATAATTCCCCTGCCTGCCTCTGTGTCCAAGGTTTTCAATGAAACCTAATTTCACATTATCTGTAGTACCCTTCTGGTAAACTAAACCTGCTTACTGAGAGTTTCGAGGAAATCAACATGTTATGCATTTTTCCCATCCAGTATGAGAGGGGTCTGCTTCGAAAAGACACACTGTAGGCAGTCAAAAGTGAAGCCACAGTCTGGCAAAAAGGTGAGTCTTGTGGGCAGACTTCAGATTTCTTTTCAAGAGTGTGGTTCTTTTCAAGAGCTTTCCTCAAGTGCTGACTGATGGGGGTTAAGTGTTGTCACTAAAGGAAAATCTCTCACTGCCAAATATGAAAACTTCGTCATATTAAAGCCTGATTTGGACACTTCTGAATACTGTCTTGCACAAAGTGTTCATTAGGGGAACAAAACAATAGTACGTGTATCAGGAAAGAAGTCATTTAAAGCTTTACGGGTGTGTGTGTTTTAGTTGTTTTTTTTTCATTGTTTTTGGATTCGGTTGGGTTTGGGTTTTTTTTTGGTTGGTTGGAATATTCGATTTTGTTTTGTGGAGGTAGTTTTTGGTTTGTCTGTTTTTAAAAAAGGTCCTACATTCTCTTGGAATTGGGCTATTTCATGATACTTCTTCATGCTTTAAGATGTCTGCTAAAGAGTTGCACAATACTCTTAAAGGAAATAAAAATGCAGGAAGGGATTCTGAAAAAATAGGGTAACAATAAATTTTTTAAAACTCATCAGAAAATTTTTTAGAGCTCTGTAAATTCAAGTACTAAAAAAAATGAGCTGTAAACTCAAATGGAACTATATTAAATGGTATTTGTACATAGATTCAAGGATCACCTGCTACAGGCTCAGGAGTGTTGCATCCCGACCAGAAGGAAATGCAGCAGGAGGGCCAGGAGACCTCCTTGGGTGGAAAAGGAGCTGCTGAGAAAAATTCACAAGAAAAAAGAGGCTTATAAAAGGTAGAAACAAGGACAGGTGTCCTGGGATGAATACAGGGATGTTGTCCGGGAAGTTAGGGACCAAGTTAGGAAAGCTAAGGCCCAATTGGAGCTAAACTTGGCAAGGGATGTTAAAGATAATAGGAAGGGATTTTATAGGTATGTAGTGGCTAAAAAACAGACTAGGGACAATGTAGGCCCCCACTGGAAGCTTTCGGGAGAACTGGCTACACAGGACTTGGAGAAGGCTGAGGTTCTGAATGACTTCTTTGCCTTGGTCTTCACTGGCAAAGGCTCTGACCACAGCACCCGAGTCTTGGAAGGCGGACGCAGGGACTGTGAAAATCTAGACCTTGGGCCCACTGTACGAGAGGATCTGGTTTGAGAACATCTTAAGAACCTGAATGTACACAAGTCCATGGGACCTGATGAAATCCATCCACAGGTCCTGAAGGAGCTGGAGAATGAAGTTGCAAAGCCACTGGCCATCATATTTGAAAAATCATGGCAGTCAGGTGAAGTTCCTGATGACAGGAAAAAGGGAAATTTAACCCCCATTTTCAAGAAGGGGAAAATGGATGACCTGGGGAATTACAGACCAGTCAGTCTCACCTCTGTGCTGGCAAAATCTGGGAGCAGATTCTTTTGGAAGGCATGATAGGGCACATGAAAAACAACAAGGTGCTTGGTGACAGCCAGCATGGCTTTACTAGGGGAAAATCCTGCCTGACCTATTTGGTGGCCTTCTATGGTGGGGCTACAAAAGTGATGGACAGGGGTGGAGCAGTTGACGTCATCTACCTGGACTTGTGCAAAGTGTTCGACACTGTCCCACATGACGTCCTTGTCTCTAAATTGGAGCGTCATCGATTTGATAGGTGGACCACTCGGTGGATAAAGAACTGGCTGGATGGTCGCACTCAAAGAGTTGTGGTCAACGGTTCAATGTCCGGCTGGAGACCACAAACGAGTGGTGTCCCTCAGGGATCAGTGTTGGGACCAGTCTTGTTTAATATTTTTGTCGCTGACATGGACAATGGGACTGAGTGCGCCCTCAGCAAGTTTGCCGATGACACCAAGCTGTGTGGTTCGGTTGATACGCTGGAGGGAAGGAATGCCATTCAGAGGGACCTTGACACACTTTTGAGGTCAGCTGATGCCAATCTCATGAAGTTTAAGCATGCCAAATGCAACATCCTGCACCTGGGTCGGAGCAATCCCAGGCACAGCTACAGGTTGGGCAAAAAGGAAATTCATGGCAGTCCTGTGGAGAAGGACTTTGGGGCGTTAGTCAATGAGAAAATGAACATGAGCCAGCTTCAGTGTGCACTCACAGCTCAGAAAGCCAACTGTATTCTGGGCTGCATCAAAAGGAGCATGACCAGCAGGTCAAAGGAGGTGATCCTGCCCCTCTACTCTGCTCTCCTGAGACCTCACTTGGAGTATTGTGTGCAGTTCTGGTGTCCTCAACATAAAAAGGACATGGAACTGTTAGAACAAGTCCAGAGGAGGGCCACGAGGATGATCAGGGGACTGGAGCACCTCCCATATGAAGACAGGCTGAGAAAGTTGGAGCTGTTCAGCCTGGAGAAGAGAAGGCTGCGTGGAGACCTCATAGCAGCCTTCCAGCATCTGAAGGGGGCCTACAGGGATGCTGGGGAGGGACTATTCATTAGGAACTGTAGTGATAGGACAAGGGGTAATGGGTTGAAACTTAAACAGAAGAGGTTTAGACGGGATATAAGGAAGAAATTCTTTCCTGTGAGGGTGGTGAGGTACTGGAATGGGTTGCCCAGGGAGGTGGTGAATGCTCCATCCCTGGCAGTGTTCAAGACCAGGTTGGATGAAGCCTTGGGTGGCATGGTTTAGTGTGAGGTGTCCCTGCCTATGGCAGGGGGGTTGGAACTAGATGATCTTGAGGTCCTTTCCAATCCTAACTATTCTATGATTCTATGATTAACATTATAAAGACTAACAAACTTTGCCAGGCTAAATCCAATATATATAGTGGTGTCTTGCTTTCATATTAATTCCAAGCAGTATACAGTAGTAAGGATGAGGTTTGTCCAATGCAACTCTCACTCACTAAACCTGGCTTAGCAGGCAGAAGCATGCCTCCATGAAGAGGCATTTTCCTACACAGGAGTCTGAAGAAGTTTGACACTATTATGGTTAGAGAAGCAAAGCCACATTAAGTGGCGTCTTCTCATGCAGACATCGTTGCTTATTTAATTTTTAAAAGCTACAAAGCATTTACAAAGCATAGAAACCTCTAACTCTGTTGTTGCACAAGGGCCTAAAGTAGCATTCCTTCCCCCACATTTGTACAGTGGCTCTTCATAATCCTCAGTGGATACAAATGCTGCAAGTGATAGACTGACTAAAATGTTAATTTGATTGTACCTCTGTATTATGACATGGACTATCACTTTTGTCAAGTACTTGGCACACAACATTTTTTTTAATCCATTATTAAAGGCAGTGATTTTGATAAATCTGCTTCTGAAATTATTAGTACATTCCAAGTGCATTTCCAAGAAAAATTGCATAGGGGGTAATAAATTTCTGAAGGACAGAAACACAGTAAGACTAAGGCAAGGAAGGCATGTGTGGTGTGAAACCAGGTCCAGCCAAGAGGGTGCCGTGCAGGAAACCCGACACTTACATATGGTGCCACTGCTTAAGGCTGGCCGCTCTGGCCTCATTGGAGGAGGGAGTAGGAAGAGCAACGAGGAGTGTGAAGAAGAAAGTGGAATACAATCTTCCTACATCACTTGCCTTGACACCACCGAGCTGCAAGCAACATTATGATCTCAGGTTTGCTGCATAGAATAGCTAAAGCTGCAAGCACATTTCAGAGCAACCATATATATGTACATATGTATATATTCATTAGACCAAGTTCTCATCTCCTGATGGCTTAGCATATTTTGCTTTGAAATAGAAGCTTTATATGTGTCAACTTCATGGCTGTAAATAGGCTTTCCAATTAAAAATTTGTACTCCCATCTTGCCATACATGCAGATGACAACACAATACCTTTAGGGGAAAAAGAAAAAAAAGACTTAAATTTATCCCCATCCCAAAAGGATTTAATTCCAATGAATATGTATTTCAAGACTATAGAGCTGTTCCATTTGAAATTTCATTAGGACTAGTAGAAACTCAATATATGCAGGCACAGACCAAGAGGGATATTCATTAAGAAACTAGAAAATTCATTTCCAAACCAATTTGACACATAAACAAGAAAGTTTAAAATTGCAGTTCTCTAGCATCAACAATAGCAATACTCCATTGCTGCAAAGCAGGCAAATGTGTACGAATCAAGAATGTGAAGAATGGAATAAATTATGTGAATTAAAGGAGCAAAAACTGTATTCATGTTGGCTCCATTTCCAGCCCTCAACTTCGTGCTCTGAGAAAACCCACTTCAATACAAAACAAAGCCCCACACATTCCGTTATTGCATAGGTACATTTTAAACTAAGTTTCTTATTGACTTGGTAGTATTTTTTGCTACACTGAGATTTAGGCTTTAGAACTCCTACCATTGCTAACTACAAGTACTAGGAAAAACATTATTTTACAACATTTCCAGTTTCAACATGTAATTGTGTCAAAACAATTTTTACTTCTGGATATAGGCCATTTTATTGAAATATCCTCTTAAAGCATTTGGAAAAATTAACATATTCAAGACAATCCTTTCTGAAATGTTTTGATTTTTCATCATCTCAAGCATTGTTGAGTCAATATTTTGTTTAATACTTAGCTTTGTATATAATGCAGTAAAAAGAATGGTATGTTCCAGTTTTATTTGAATATAAAGCACTGATGACCGTTCTATTAGAAATTTCTAAGTGATTACATTGCTTAACTAGTTAGAACTGTAGCATGTTTTGACAGTGAAAATTTCTCATTTCAACCAGTTTCATCTCTTCCTCTTGTACAGCCCTACTGGCCCTAACTGGGGAAAATAAACAGCCCTTCTGCATTGTTTGGGTATGCCTTTCATTTATCAGCAACAAAAGGAAGCAGTAACATTAATTAGAAATCAGCCAAAATTGCCTATACTTTCTGCTCCTGATCAAAAATGTCTTCAATACACTCACAGTGCTGTTTATGTTCATGCATGGTTTCGTGTGAGGTATCCCTGCCCATGGCAAGGGGGCTGGAACTAGATGATCTTAAGGTCCTTTCCAACCCTAACTAATCTATGATTCTATGTGCTACTGACAGTCTGATAGTCACAAGATATATAGCTTCTATTCAGAGGGACCTTGACACGCTTGTGAGGTGGGCTGATGCCAACCACATGAAGTTTAACCATGACAAGTGCAACATCCTACACCTGGGTTGAAACAATCCCAGGCACAGCTACAGGTTGGGCAAAAAGGAAATTCATGGCAGTCTTGCACAGAAGGACTTTGGGGTGTTAGTCAATGAGAAAATGAACATGAGCCAGCTTCAGTGTGCACTTATAGCCCAGAAAGCCAACCATATCCTGGGCTGCATCAAAAGGAGCGTGACCAGCAGGTCAAAGGAGGTGATCCTGCCCCTCTACTCTGCTCTCGTGAGACCTCACTTGGAGTACTGTGTTCAGTTCTGGTGTCCTCAACATAAAAAGGACATGGAACTGTTAGAACAAGTCCAGAGGAGGGCCACAAGGATGATCAGGGGACTGGAGCACCTTCTGTATGAGGACAGGATGAGAAAGTTGGAGCTGTTCAGCTTGGAGAAGAGAAGGCTGTGTGGAGACCTCATAGCAGCCTTCCAGCATCTGAAGGGGGCCTACAGGGATGCTAGGGAGGGACTATTCATTAGGGACTGTAGTGATAGGACAAGGGGTAATGGATTGAAACTTAAACAGAAGAGGTTTAGACGGGATATAAGGAAGAAATTCTTTCCTGTGAGGGTGGTGAGGTACTGGAATGGCTTGCCCAGCGAGGTTGTGAATGCTCCATCCCTGGCAGTGTTCAAGACCAGGTTGGATGAAGCCTTGGGTGACATGGTTTAGTGTGAGGTGTCCCTGCCCATGGCAGGGGGGCTGGAACTAGATGATCTTGAGGTCCTTTCCAATCCTAACTATTCTATGATTCTATGATATTACACAGGAGTCTGAGAAATCATGAAACCTTATTCTTTGCATTCAGCTCCTACATTATCCTGGTCATTCAAATACAAATTAAAGCAACAGTTAAAAGGCAAAAGGCAGTAGCAAAGGTGTTATGCACAGACTTTCATTTTGGCAAATTATCAATTTTCCATGGAATAAATGAGGTACCACTCCCATATGGGTTTGGACCAGATGACCTTACAAGGTCCCTTCCAACCTGCATTGTTCTATGACTTTATGAAGTACGCAGTCAATTAATTTCTGTTTCTCACTTTTATATGTATTACAAACCTTTTCTTTGTATTTCCTCGTCTTTTACTAGCCTTAATCTGCTACAGGTAGTTTTTCCAACCTTGAACAAAGCTTTTTTCACTCACATGACTTGAGACATATTTGGGAGAGAGTGCCATAAGAAATAAAATCAAGTGCAGCACCAAATACGAGTCAAGACAATACCATGTTTTCAAACTGAATAAGTGTTGATATGTATTAATATAAACAGCTGTCCCTTTCTTCTAGATTTCCATGTGAGAATCTGAAGTATATAACTGTGAAAGTTTTTATCTGAGAACATAATGTATTCAAAATCATGTAATTTCAACATGAGTAACACAAATAGCCTAACTTGTCTATGGAAACATTTGCAGAACATGAGCATATAAGGCCTAGAAATAATGCAGGACTTTCACTGCAGAAACTAAATGCTTCCAGCAAAGGGTCTACTGAGAAGTTTCACACCTTTTTCACATCTAAAGCTAAATTTTGGCAATATGGGAAATCTGCCTCAGAGGTTATGAACACCCAATCACACCGGTGTCTATTCAGAGATTCACATTTGGTGGTTATTCTGAATTATTCTCAATACATTTCAATTAAAAGATATACAAAGCTCTAAGTCAGCACTCATTATTTTACTATTAGTTATTTTTCTGTGCTTTTACAACTTTTGCAGACTTTCTTATCATTTTTGCACAGGTACTTGAGAGACCAAACCTACAAGGTACGCATCCCTCAAACTTGAACAAAGCAGCATGGGAAAAAATGGCTCAAAAAGGGAAAAACAGCTTCTGATGTCAGAAATTCAACCACATATAAAGGAAAAATTAATTTTCTGGAGATGCCAACAGTTGATAAATGACAGCTTGTCTCCAGAATATGAACCATGTAATTAGAGAAATATTAAAATTAAAGGCTGGGAATAATATTTAATAGGTGAGACTCGCTACTTCTGGGATTATTTTAAATCTTTTTTTTTTAAAAACATGCTATTTCCATATTATACAGAGCTCAGTAGGCATTAACCCATTCTGTTTACTAATCTAAAATACATGGAAATGCTGCTGTTTCTGAATCTGTGCCAACAAGAATAAGAACTAAAATATATTACAGATACAAACCCAATTATTGGTTTAAGTAACTAAGCCATGAGCACTAAGAATATTTGGAGGGGTTTTGTCATGTTAATCCTGCAGTAGGAAGGACTTGCTTATCATTCCAATATATACCAGCACAACAGCTACTATACTGGAATTGTTTTTAGGGACTTCACTGTGTAGACACTTAGACTGTGCTCTTGTATGTTAAGAAACCCATCTTGTATTTCACACTCACAGTTGGAATGTTATACATTTTACAAACATTTGTGATTTTATGCATGGACAGGACTGAAATGCAAGAAGACAGATGACTATTTAAACATTCCTGACTTGGGAGGCAAACACTACAAGTGGAGAGCAGAACTGAAGTTTAATGGTAGCTCAAGTGTGTTATGTGACCTTGAGTAAGTTACTTCAACATTTACACTTCTGCAAAGTGGATATGATAAATCCCCTTCCTACAAAAATGTTTATGGAATTTAATTTATGCAAAAACTTCAAAAACTTCAGCAGAAAGGCAATATAAAGGCACATTTGAAAGCTGTATTATATCCATAAATGTAAACACAACTCTGGTAGCACTGACAGCAAAAAAACATTAGGGCAAGATTCAGCAAATTTAACTGGAAAAAAAAAAAAAGGAAAAGGAAAATTTAGTGATAATTTCTCTAAATTCATACAAGAGGTATGTATCAAGAGTCAAGTATCTTAAAACAGCAGGGAGTTTAGCATTTTATCCTGCCTTTATGGTTATCATATTTTTAATCTTGCAGTGTTCCTTCCCATATTTACGCAATTCTGGCTTATTTGGCTCAGGCATAAACTAACTTCTAATTGGACATGATGTGTATTGATGTGAAAATACGAACAGCAATGGTTATATTCCAAGATAAGCTTTCACATAGATTGCATCAGGTTTGTTATTCCCAAAAAGAAATTCCAAGCCTCTTTCATAGTCAGCAGCAAGAGGTAAATGTGTTTAGAAACCTCAGAATACTGTGATGTTCACTGTGTCCCTTCCTGTGAAGCTCGCAGTTGCATAACATCCGCACCACATACAAAGCTGGTTGTTTATTATTACGTGGGTTTAATACATTTTGCAGCTAATGCAATCAGATGAGCTGATGATCATCAGCTGAACAAAGAGGAAAAAACAGGTCAATATACAGACAGCTCTGAGTCGGTAGCTGACAGCTCTTTTTCATCCTTTACAGAAATCTCACGCGAGCTCCAAGAAAAAAAATCCAAAATATTGTTTGGAACACAGTGTATTTGAAGCTAAGGCTATTATATAATCCCAGTGTCTAAATATATCATAACCCAACTCTAATTCATATCAAGTACTTTGCATAACCTTTAAAACTAGGTTATTGAAACAATCTCAAAGGAAACCAAGAAACTTCACATAGCCAAAAGCCATACTGGCCCTATGCACACAGCACAGACAGAAAACATCTACGATTATCTTAATAATACTGGGATTTATCACAACATGTGAGCAGATTTTGTTAACAGGTAGGATTAGCTTGGGGGGTAATTTACTAACTGCAGGTTCTTGCTTTATTCCTACATCTGTGATTCCCACATGATCACATACAGGGAGGCCAGAGCAAAAGGACCACCAATAAGAGACAAACTGCTGCCTTGGCAACCATTTCAAATACCTCCCTGAAGCTCCCACAAAATATTTTTTTGTTAACAGTCTCGAATAGGTAGCTGATTTTCCTATGGAACTGACCTGTTGCTCAAGAGAGGTTGCAGGAGAAAACATTTCTTCATTTTAAAGATTGATTTGGTACATTATGTCCCCTCTCCCCTTTTCTCTGTTTTCCTCCTCTTTAAAAAGCAGTAGGTTAGCAAAAATCAGTTTGTGACAAACAGGCTAAACTGAGCAACATCAGGTACAATTAAGCCTCCCATGCAAGCAGAGTCAGCTTTAAAATCAGAATTAAGGGGGGGGAGGGGGGAGGGAAGTGAAATGTGTTCCAGGAGAACAACCCTTATGTACACCTGACAAATCAGGAATAAACCTGGTAATGCCCTAAGGAAACTCTGCTACACTACTGACTGTATCAAGTTATATAATCATTAAAGTTATAAAACAGCAAGTAATAAAACTATTTCTTCCATACTTGTTCTTTTACATGCTTCTTTTGAAAAGAAAGGCAGGTCCAAATGAGCTATGCCCACCCACAAGGAAAAAAGAAAAAAAAGAGGCAAGAGCAACAACAGTGCCTCAATTCACATAGATGAGAATAATTGGAGCCCAGTTCAATACATGAAGTAAACAGAAGCAGGATGAAGGCTTTTCAATTTACACCTCCAGCCTACAAATTAGTAAGCAGTCTGGTAGGTTGAGCTTGCCAGAGATTGCATAATAACCCTACCCACAGTGACAATGCAGGGAATGGGGTACAAAATGGCAGCTCTATACCAGCAGGGAATTTCCCTTTCTAATTACTGAGTGCTCTGAAAAGCACTTTCAAGAGCCAAACATTAGCTTTTGTGTAGCTGGGTCAGGAATTTCTTTACTGTTCTGGGTTTACTTTCATATGAAAATTAATTTTAATATGCTCTTTTAATAAGCAAACATAACTGCATAACAAATAAAATATTTTCCAGAAAATATTGCTTGGGAATATATCTGACTATTTTTTTATAGAAAGCTCAACAGGTTGCCAGTAA
The DNA here is from genome assembly GCF_012275295.1 of Melopsittacus undulatus. Lineage (NCBI taxonomy): Eukaryota > Metazoa > Chordata > Aves > Psittaciformes > Psittaculidae > Melopsittacus > Melopsittacus undulatus. The sequence continues at coordinate 21,395,134 of NC_047534.1, forward strand.
TAATGACTTCTTGAGATGTCTTGCCTATATAGGTATTCATTATATTGTCACTTACATATATCAACTGAAATCAAGAGCATACAAGCCATAAAATTCTGCTTCTGCTGTACGGGCAGGGTGCATCCATATCCTACCCCTTATAAAGCCATGAAAAAAGTCAAGTGGAACACATGATTTTCAGTTTTTTCTCACAGCAACTTAAAAGGGAGGCAAAACAGAGCAGAAGGAGAGATGGATGGAGCTAAATTGTTGTTTGTTGGGTTTTTTTTGGTTCGGGCAGGTTTTTATTTTTTTAAAGAAAAAGACAAGCAAGCCACCTCCAAGGAGAGACATTACCCACAAGTAACTTCTGTCCCCTTTCAATGATTGCTGGTGTGGAAACTTCCACCAGGGGTGATTCCCAGCAATAGGTCCTTCCACTAACAAAATTACTTGGGAGTTAAGAATCATTTCAGAAAACAAAACTGTATAACTATGCTGTCACATGGTGCATTATTTCTAGATATATCCTTGAATCTGTAGTGCTTCCTTAGTAAGTCAACCTCCTGACAGTTACTCCTATAAGTCAGAGGTTGTCCTGAGGCTATCTTCTATCTGCTATCTAGGATAGAAACATCTGTGCTATGGCTTGAGAAATAACCTGACTCAGAAGTGGTCTCTTGTGAGACCGTATCTATTTATGGCTGCTCTCTGGTGTCCCCCTGATAGAGCATACAGAAATTAGAGGCTGAGGAAAGGACCTGGCTCGGCCAATGTAGAACATAAATGCTCTTCATATATTTAGGAAGATCTCAGAACTAAAGGAGCAAGGGAGAGAGAGAGAACCTTTCTGGCTTAAATTGAAAGCCATATGTCCTGGCTTTTTCTGCTGATTGACAGTCTTGCACAGGTACCAGGGCAATTCAGTGAGAGAACAATTTAGCAGATGAGAAGTCATCCATAAAAGCATTACTCTTACAGCAGTGATGACCACCATCAGGAAATCCACACAGACTGAGATGCAGGGGCAGGCTGGGATTAGTGTGAGTGCTTAACAGAAAGGTCATAGGAGAACAGACAGGAGTGAAAAAAATTCCACTGGTGGGACTGCACAAAAGGACTGTACCTCAGGAGGCCCTTGTAAAATTACAGTTATTTAGCAGATGAGCACTAAAAACCTCTCTGGGAGGGCTTTACATTAGTAGAAGAAGATAACATTCAGGTGACTGTATCTACCATAGGCTGAGGTAGAGAGCAAACAATTATAAAAAAAAAATCAAGAATGTGGTGTGAAAGCAGGGGAAATTCTGATGACTGAACTTTGTGCATATGTCTGAAGAGATCTTTCTGTATAAGTACTTTCAGCTAGCAATATCCTTATAATCTCAGCCTTCACAAAGCAGGGGTGAACAAAGACACTTTAACACTGAAGCAGTCCAGCATCATGCTGGACAAAACAAGTTCCTGGTGTTCTGCAAGAGGAGGTGGGATAGGAAAACCATCATTATATGGCTTTTGGGTCTGGAATTCCTAGTCTCAACCAGGTTAGGGAAAGAAGACTTCTTAAAGCTACATCCTAGCCTTACCTTGCAGTTTTCAGATAAAACAGAACAAAGAAAATCAAGCATCCCACTCAGAAACATGTCTGCAAAGTCTCTTGAGTAAAGACTAGCATTAAAACAAAACATCTGATGTGTTTAGGATGAGAACGTGTATTTTTCAGTTGTATGAGTCTTTGCATGTGATTCTGAGGGCATCATTATGGATCTGCGTTCCTGGCTGCATGAAATGAAATGACCAAAAACATCTATGAAGGTACATTAGAATAAAGCAGTAAAAGGCAAGCATATTGAATGCACCACAATTAAAAGATACAACCACTTCCATGAACAGGTTCTGCATCACTCTCCTGTAGAATAAATACACTGTGATCAGATGACTAACGATCCTGGGTTATTAGGTCATGAGAAAGAGCTATCACAGCAAAGAGAATAATCAATTACAACTGTTCAGGACAGCAATGGGAGTTGAAACAGTATCCTTCTGCAAACACAGAGAGGTCCCTACCATCATTAGAAAGGGAGCAGTTGTTAAGGAAGACTGTCAGAGTGGACAGTATCTAGGTCTGAGAAGGGTACACATGCAGTCTAGAATAATGAAAGCTAAATATATTTGTCACTTTGGTAGGGCAAATTCCTTTCAGAATTTAAAAAGCAGCTCTCAAGACAACTGGCATAGGAAGCAGTTCATTTAGTCTGCTAGCAATTAATTCAGCCATGACTTGTGATGAGAACTTATCTCACTTGACTATGAAACACAGAGGAAGGATTTTTCCTACAACAATAATTCATTGTCGAGTCAGGCAGGTAAACTCCTGAATTTAAAAGGGCCATTCTGTTTCACTCTCTCTGAACACACTGGAGGGGAAGGAAAAAACCAACAAAAAAAAATTAAGTTATCTTCTTTATTTAATTGGGAGACTTTCTACTGCCGTTGTATGCTTTTCTCAAGTCCAGCAGACTGACAGCAGGATTTTTTTCAAGCATTAGAAAAGTCTGTATAACCTGGAGAAACTGTCAAGTTGAGCCTCAACCTTTACCATCACCTTCCTCCTTCCTCCCTCCCCTCACCCCCCCAGTCAGTTGAAGTGAAAAGAAAGCACATTATGAGAAAAGACTTTCAGACTTTCAGACATAATTCTGTGTCTGTAGTCTAGTCATTGCAGCCTGGTAGCTGGCAGTGCTCTTTTGGAGAGAAGTGTCAGAATAAGCATGGTCCCCAGAATAACCCTTCCTTTTAAAGCCCTGCGTCATTATAAGGATAGCATGATTGCCCAGATCCATAGCTATCGTAGTGAAGGTGACAAGTAGTGATAGCTGAAGAAGTCCAGATCAGTAGGAAATACCTGATAAGGGCTTTGTAACTTTATGTGAAGTGGAAGTGCAAAGAACAGATGCTTGCTCTAAGGTACTGTTCATTGGAACTGACACACTAAAGGTTTTCTGATGCTGCAGAATTGCAAATAACTATATCAGAGGTAATTCTTGGAGCATTAAAGAAGGATAATAGGAGCTAATGAGATAAGAGTGCTGATCTTTCTAACTAGAGACATAAAGAACCTAGAGCAATTGATGAGTGCCTTAGATGAAGTGGGTAAATAATGAGGAGACCAAAGGGGAAATCTAAGGAGGAAAGCCTGATGGCAACATTATGAATGAAGAAAGAAACACTGTACAGACATTTTAATGAACTTGGAGCTGATGTACATCTAGAGTTACACCCCATGACATGGTAACTGTAAAGCACCTGGCTGTTGCCAGAGGGTTAAGTGTCTTTTCTAAAATTTCACATGGCCCAGGTGAGTTGCCATGTGAAGAAAGACTATCTGAGACTGGAACAACGAGTTGGGTAGAATACCTGGGCTGTAGAAAAGGCATATTTGAAATACATTCTGTTACAGTCACTAAGATAGAGATGTCAAATAGTGCCCAGGGGAAGAACATACAGCTTCTACTCACTGACAAAAGAGAGTTAGTAGGATTTGCACACCTGGAACCAGACTGGCTCTGAATTAAATAACTGCAAGGGAAAAACTGCCCTCAACTCTGGAATTGAGACCTGACAGTGAACCTTGTAAAGTGTCAAATGATCCCAAGTCCCAAAAGGACAAGAAGGGAACTGCCAATGCTGATGTGTCTGAAGAGCTGACTGGCATCTCCATGGCAGAAAGGGACAGTGCTTCCAATGTCATTTCCACTCTTTTCTCACAGAGTGGAGCTGATGTGTCAGTGCCAAATTCTAGAAAACAATTCTCTAATGAGCCTCTTAGAACCAAAAAGACTTACAGTTTAGTGCTAATCCAAGGAAAGGAATAAAGTAGTAGATACTCTCTTTTAACACAGAGGGAAAGTTCTTCCTCAGACCTGGTCTTACCCTGCCTTGTTTCAGCTTGCATGCATTGACACCCATGCTCTTTGCAGCCACCGCGGAAAAGTTTGGGCCACATAAATCCCAGAGGGTTGTCACAAAAAGCCTCTTGGCTTTTTCTGTATTACATTATCAACCAGGAAACTACATTAAAACTCACAGTGGTGAGATCATAGAATAGTTAGGGTTGGAAAGCAACTTAAGATCATCTAGTTCCAACACCCCTGCCATGGGCAGGGACACCTTACACTAGACCATGTCACCCAAAGCTCTGTCCAGCCTGGCTTTGGATGCTGCCAGGGATGGAGCAATCACAACCAGCTACAACCTGTTCAGTCACAACTGGACAACCTGTTCCAGTGCCCTTATATCTAAGCTGAACGTCCCCTGTTTTAGCTTGAACCAATTACCCCTTGTCCTATCACTACAGTCCCTAATGAATAGTCCCTCCCCAGCATCCTTATAGGCCCCATTCAGGTAATGGAAGGCTGCTATGAGGTCTCCACGCAGCCTTCTATTCCCCAGGCTGAACAGTCCCAACTTTCTCAGCCTGTCCTCATATGGGAGGTGCTCCAGTCCCCTGATCATCCTCATGGACCTCCTCTGGACCTATTCCAACAGCTCCATGTCCTTCTTACACCGAGGACACCAGACTCCAAGCAGAGTCTCATGAGAGCAGAGTAGAGGGGTAGTACCACCTCCTTTGATCTGCCGGTCATGCTTCTTTTGATGCAGCCCAGGGTATGGTTGGCTGAGCTGTGAGTGCACACTAAAGCTGGCTCATGTTAAGCTTCCCATTGATCAACACCCCCAAGTCCTTCTCCTCAGGGCTGCTCTGAATCTCTTTTCTGGCCTAACCTGTAGCTGTGCCTGGGATTGCTACAACCCAGGTGAAGGACCTTGTACTCTACTTGCTTGAACTCCATGAGGTTGGTATTTTCCCACCTCTCAAGTGTGTCAAGGTCCCTCTGGATGGCATCCCTTCCTTCCAGCGAAACAACTGAGATCACAGAATCACAGAATCCCAAGGGTTGGAAGGGACCTCAAAAGATCGTCTAGTCCAACCCTCCTGCAAGAGCAGGGAAACCTAGAGTACATCACACAGGAACTTGTCCAGGCAGGCCTTGAATATCCCCAACGTAGGAGACTCCACAACCCCCCTGGTCAACCTGTTCCAGTACTCTGTCACTCTTATAGTAAAGTTCTTCCTGATGTTAACGTGGAACCTCCTATGCTCCAGTTTACACCCATTGCCCCTTGTCCTATCACTGGATATCACTGAAAAAAGCCTAGCTCCATCATCCTGACACCCACCCTTTACATATTTGTAAACACTGATGAGGTCACCCCTCAGTCTCCTCTCCTCCAAGCTAAAGAGACCCAGCTCCCTCAGCCTCTCCTCATAAGGGAGGTGTTCCACTCCCTTCATCATCTTTGTGGCTCTGCGCTGGACTCTTTCAAGCAATTCCATGTCCTTCTTGAACTGAGGGGCCCAGAACTGGACGCAATATTCCAGATGCGGCCTCACCAAGGCAGAGTAGAGGGGGAGGAGAACCTCTCTTGCCCTACTAACCACAGCCTTTCTAATGCACCCTAGGATGCCATTGACCTTCTTGGCCACAAGGGCACATTGCTGGCTCATGGTCATCCTCCTATCCACCAGGACCCCCAGGTCCCTTTCCCCTTCACTACTTTCCAGCAGGTCAGCCCCCAACCTGTACAACCCCTGGTACATGGGGTTGTTCTTCCCCAGATGCAAGACTCTACACTTGCCCTTGTTGAATTTCATCAAGAAATAAGCAAGATAAACAAGATAAGCAAGTTGTCAACAGGAGCAAGAGCCAAGACTGAGAAACTAAAGCCCACTTTCACTCAGTAGTGAAGTTATATTGCAAGCAAGTACAGTTTAATATTTATTTCCTCTTTGTAAATGTGTGTTACTTTGAAGACCTACTGTAGTAAAAATACATAAAAGAGCAGTATTTAGAAATTTGTTATGTTTTCTGATTCTGGCTGTGAGATGTTATTGTTTCAATAATTAATTCCAAAAGATATTGCAACTATGTATACAGTGAGTTGAGGGAATTCCCAAGGTGGAGCAAGCCAACATTTAGTATAAACAAACAGTGGGAAATGTTACAATGCAAGTGACCTTGCCTCATTCATCAGGTAAGCTCAAACCAAACCAAATAAATTTTTAAAGTAAGATCTGGGTTGCTTTTCCTACAGCCTCATCAGTAACAAATAATGACTATCACAGAGCTGTTGCTCTTCTACAAGTCCCTGGAACTCACCAGTCTGCTAAAATATTATCTTCTGCTGTATGAAGCAAGACATAGCTGTCTCCTGAGATAATTTTTAACCAAACTGTTGGCAACAAGTGGTTTAGATTTTGGTTCCTCCACTGTACCAGAGATTTAGGTATTTAATGTCATTCAAAGTGTTCACATTTTCCAAGCAATGCTAGACCACCCTGTGGCAGATACCTTTTATCTGCTTTTAAACTCTTTTAATCCCTGATATGGAAGTCAAGAGACTTGTAGAAAAATATGTGAAAGTTTACATCAAGAACAATCAATTCCACCCTGCAGAAAAGGTGAGAACTAGAGTTTGGTGTACTATTATGAAATTAATATTTTTTCTGTCTAGGATAGTATATGCAATGATTCTTACAGAAAGAAAATACAGAAATACTCTGGCCAATGCAAAAGACCTGGAGACTTAAATTCTACAGATTCAGATTTCATCTCTACTGTCTCAGTCTCCAAATCATATACCTGGCATATATTAATTCTTTCATATTTGATGTAATCCTGTAGTTATCCTTCTGGATCATTAATTTAATGACTGTGTGCAGATATTTCACATTGATTGATCCCCAGCTGATAGTAGAACTGATCGGTACTTCAGAAAGAGAATTTTCTTTTAGATGCCTGCATGCAACTGCATTCACCCCCCTTGTGGGCGGCACACAGCATCCATGCTTCTTTGAAACCAGCACATACTACTGTGTATTCTGTTCAAAAATTTAATGCAGGTATATAATGTTATGGCCATATAATTACTAGGCTTAAGGACACAAGGAAATAGTCTGAGTCCTTTCTCCCCATCATATGTCACTTGAGGACTGTGTTTCTACCCGCAATGTCTCAGCCCTCCTCCATGAAAACCCTGAAGAGTTTAAAATTTGAAAATGCAATTGGATAGAATATTGTTTTAATTCACTACTGTGAGGAAGCTTTACTAAGAAACCTAAAGTATGAGATTTCACTATGAACTGGAAATTCATTCCCACTCCCCGATTTGCAAACCATTAGTGATTGAACGTTTCACATCAGAGTAAAAATGCATGACTTTCATGTGCTTACAAGCTCTAAGAGAACAGACTCAGTTTCAGTGATAAAATGCTGAGAAAGGGAATGTAGAGAATGCAGGCAAGAGCAAAGCACTACAAAGTTCTGAACACTTGTTAAGCAAAACTACATCCTTGCATACATCTCAGAGTAAGCAGTTTACTAAATAGCCTGGTGCGCTTATATTGGGATGCAAGGTTAAAAAAAAAAATAAATAAACTCGACAAAATACAAGTTCTGTGCAACATCAAGATTACGTGAGTATAGCTTAATTTTAATATAAAAAGCTTAATAATTACAGTCATTAATTTTAAGAAAAGTATAAACAGGCTTTGCCTATAAACATGAGTACAAACATGTCGTGAGACATGGCTAAAAGCCTTTTAAGACTGCTTCTTTCAAAATGCAGTGCTATTGATTGCTTAAAAAGCTGTCAAATTCCTGTAAAATGCTGGAACACTGCAACTGAGGAGCTGCTTTTCTCAGAGCTTTTAAAAACACCTTTTAATCTAAAAGCTTTAGTAAGCACATCAGTCAGCTAAACAATTCAAAAGACTTGGTCACCAGTCAGCACGTCTTCAACAGCAAAGGAAACGAAACAAAGGTTGGGCTATTGTTTCAGGGTAAGCCCGAGAACTTAGAATAAAGGACCACTTTCCTCAGTTAGCTCACTACTACTCTAGCTTTCCTGAAATGTTTTCTTCTTCAGAACACACCCCTGTTTTTTTACAAATGCCATACTTTTAACGAAACCTTCATTCTTGCTACTGCAGTGTCTGCTTATGCTCTTGCGGTGGTTTTGCACTGGTGGGTCGTTAAATTCAGTGACCTAAACTAAGAATTTCTTAATTCAATTTAAAGCAAAATAAGTCAAAAGTACATCTCCAGAAATACTAATACGATAAATGCATTTAACACTGAACTGTCACAAAAATAGTGGACATAAGTATCTAACAAATGATTATGCAAAGCAATACAGATAAGGTTCTAATTTTGAGTGACTCAGTTTATCACTGTACATGAGAAAAGCAGGTCACATTTGCACACATTATTTCTCATTCATTTTCAAACGTACTGATGAAGTCCACAAATAACACCAATTTTTGGACAAACGGTGAGCACTTTGAAGGATAGGATTGTAGTTTAGAACTTTTTATAAAGTGAACAAAGCTCTGCACTTAGAACAAAATGCAGACAGAAAATGAGGTATCACAGGATAGGCAGCAACACATCCAGGAAATGGTTTAGGACTTTTATCACGGACCTCCTGGCCAATGCTGTGATGCTCCTGCAATAGAGGCATGTTTAGTACGTTTAGCGGATTCTGCATGGAGACAAGTGAAGAAATTATGATGCTCCCAAATATTATTTTATCTGAATTCTACATTATTCTATGCTGAGGATCCAGACTGACTATCATGTACAGTTCTGGGGGTTATAAATAAGACTGAACTCTCAGCTGCAGAAATGGCAAAATTAAAAAAAAAGAAAAAAAAAGACACCCTACAATGAAAATATGGAAATTTTAAAAAGAAAGAGGCAGAGTGTATGTGAAGTTGAAGAGAGAACAGGGGAAACTTCATAATAACTGTCTCAAAATATCAAACAAATTCTTAATTTAGGAAGAAAATATTAAGACAGCAATATAACCACTATTAATGAAGTTCCAGTTTAGACATTATTAAAAGCTCTATAAAGATATCCTTACATCTTCCATAAAATATAACACTGTGAAGTGCTTGAACAGGCCACATAAAGAGATGAAGTTTTTGGTGGTGCTGAACACCTCTTCAGAACAGGTTCAGAAAACGTCCACCAAGAGTTCTCTTGGAATATTTATTCTTCCTCGTAAAACAAGGCAGATAGACGAGATGAGGGTCAGAACTACATTGCTAGTATTCTGTGTTATTTACCGGACTCAATCTATTACACTGCATGCATATGATGATTAAAAAGGCCAGTTTAGGCACTATCCTATAGACAGTCAGTGATTAATTGTGGCCCTAGAGTATAATCTGCCCTCAAACAATTTGCAGACTGTTGCTAAACATTACAAAAGAGACAGATCAGCAATCTGCATGACAACAGTTGGCAGTGGCTTATGTAAAGAAGCCAACAGGACATGATAACCAAAGCTTTCAGGGTGCACACTGTGCCCGAGTTCTACAATTACTACTGGTGTAAGAGCCGTGTTATTATATCCCCAAACTCCTATGATTGAATTTGGCATCTTTAACTCCCCAACCATATTTAATTTAGCTATTTAACATACGTTTCCGCATTTGTGGGAGACAATATCAGTTGACTGTCTTAGAAACAAATTGTGTACTGGGTGTGCTACAAGGACAAAGAAGTGTCAAAGCATAAAATAAACAAACAGTAGTAAAATCAGATTTAAAAGCCTCAACTTTCACAGAGGAAAACAGATTTAGGATGGCAGAATCCAAACTACACTTCTCTAAGGATCTCTGCTCCATGGCAAGTATAAAGGTAACCAGAAGTGGTAAAAAAAAAAAAAACAACAAAACAAACCAAAACCACAAAAAACAAACAAACAAATAAACAAAAACCCGACCAGAAAACAAAAACCCGAAATACCTGTCTGTCCAAGAACTTTTTAAAAGCTGTGCTATTTATAAGACTGAGACCCTGCAGCTTAATGATTAATGAAGATTGACCGTTCCTGCTGACTTGCAGTGTCAGACAGGAGTAAATGAACCATGAGAAGGTTGTGAAAGGCAGAGCAAACCCTGCAGGGGCAAGTCATGGCAGCTGCTTACTGCAGGGTCATCCTTTGCAATGGGCTGCAGCACTCGACCTGCTGCAGCATGACCCCAACTGCTAAAAACAGTGTTATTCCAGAACAAGTCTACCCTGTCCACATCAGTCACTGAAACGTCAGCCCTTATTTAACACCTTGCTGCTCTAGCATGTGCCCCTCTCCAGCACTTTGAGGCACTACATTTGTTGATCAGTTTAAAACTATAGTTGTGCAAAAGAGAAGCCAGAGCCCCAACAGAATCTTGACCTGAGTGCAGAGCATGGATTCACGTTTTCTCCACAAAAAAACATTACAACACACACTTCATGACTTAAAAGTGATGCTCACAGGCTTGAAAATACAGTGGATTACAGTCTGTAAGGTATGGGGGAAAGTTTACGTTTTCTGTGGTCAACTTTCTTTCTATCCCGGCTATACTGTCTTGTTAACATGAATAAAGCACTCTGTTTCATGCAGTGCATTCACATGCTTCGTCTTGACTATCATTTGAAGAGTTTATGTGTCTCCTCATGGAGGCAGAGGTTTATGCCAGTAGTACCAGCAGTAGAATTTAGTTTCTTGCCACTATTAAGGAATTTTCACTGAGTTCTGTTCCACTGGGTAATTCATTGAATGTTTTCTCCATCTGAGCACAGGAAAAAAGTAACAGTGAGCGATGTGAAAGTTATTGCACACATAGGTTTTAATTCCTCTGCACAGCTGCTCAGGCACCATGAGGAGCTCCACAATATAATAAAAACAGTGCAAAACCTTGAACTAAGCATTTTTCCTTCTCTAGTTCCTAACCACAACACAAGAGACATCAGTATTCATCATTGTAAGCATTCATTGGATACACCAGTATGAATCTTAAATCTGCCTCGAGACTGGCAGACACTACTACCTGAGTGAACTTCAGTTAATTGTGCTGATGTGGGGTGAGCACAGCGAGAGCCTTTGAAAGTCTCATCCACCAATAAGAATAGATTTCAGATTGCAGGTCATAAAATAAAGCTAATTCAACAATCTTCCTTCCACTGAGACCCACTGGGCTGCTTTTTTTTTTTTAACCTATACAGATTTTCCATTTGCATCCCACTCTGCTCACTTTAAATTCCTCTGTACTTCAGCAAAGCTTAGTGAGTTTCTCACTGCACCGAGTTAGACATACACCTATCCATAAAGGCAAAAGTCAGGCCAAGTCTTTCCCATAACTCACAGCTAGAGAGATACTAACAACTATAATACAGAAATTAATGGTGGCAAGTTTCTTTTAAAATAGATAAAGCAATGCCATTTCCACCCCTTACCAGCAACTGATGCTTCAATGCTAGCTTGTGCTTTAAAAAAAAATAAAAAAAACAACAACCCACAAAACTAAAAATATTTCACCCAAATACTTATCAGGAAATTTAATTTAATATCAGGGATGATGGAGTTACTCCAATATCAAATAAGTTCGCACTTACTCTAGATTTTCTTACAAAAAGCATAAAGTTCTCTAGGCAAACTAAGGGCAAATACATGTAGAGTTTGCATATTGTATTTGCTGTATACAATAACCAGAAGATGCTTCAAGGAAATGCTGCTAGGATTAAGTTGGTTTCTGCCTCCTTGTAGATCACCAAAATTAGAATTTTTGAGTATTTCCCTTAAATATATAGAACTTATTCTTTGAGGTAAGTATAATTTTCTATAAACTGTTATTATTATCAATGTTATTACCCATCCTGTAAGTTATAGTCAGTATCGTTCAACATTTTTCCTAAGTTTGGAAAGTCAAATAGTAAACAAAACTTCATCTTAGAATCAACAAACAACAAACGTACATCATTTTTACCTACTTTCAGAAATATGAACTGTATTCTCAATTTCCTGAATTCCTTTCATACAATGTGATCCTGAATTAGCTGGAAACACTATTATGTGAATCATCACTGAATTCTGATCATTTTAATAAGGATAAACAACATTTCATCCCACTGAATGTGTTCGTTAAGTAAAATACTACAGAGCATCAATAAAACAGCAGAATCTAATTTATGACTGATAAAGTAGTAATTATAGCTGCGGCAAGCACTTCTCAGAGTCATAATCTATATCTAAATGGACAAAAATATCTGGGCAAAGAAATACAAAAAAAGCAAAATGTGAACAAATAAATTTTTATATTCAGTTTGGATAACAAATGCAGGTGTCCTACCCTCTAGTTCAAGCTTATTTTTAACTAAGAATGTGTGAAGGAAATCTGAAGTCAAGGCACAAAAGTCTTGACCTCTTTAAGAGGCTGCATGGAATATAAAATATGCCATGTTGTTCTCAGGTCAACTTCCACAAATATTTGTGCTTACATAACATTGTCTGCACCCTGCTGTGTGTACAACATCACCCTTTGAGCCAAGCATGCAGTAAGGAAGACTCCTACAGGTGCAGGTCAGCAAAGTTCTCTCACCTGAAAACTTCCTGCATGGTCATCTTCTTTGTCGCCTTCTTTTCCTTCTTTAAGGGCGATCAGTGTGAATCCTCGAAAGTAAGCAGGAGTGGCAGCAGAAAGTGTCACTGAGATACAATGAACAGAAAAACAATGAAAACATAATATTAACCGAGAAATCAAAACTTGCATATAATTTCAGAGTTCAACTTTAGTGTGTTTTAAGTTGGTATTCACCATACCTAGAGCACTATCAACATGGAGCAGAGCCAACCAGAATATAAAAATGTTGAGTCTAAGTTTCCACATAAACCAGAGAAGACTGGCATGATGTGAAATACCTCAGTGTTTGTGGATTTGCTTGGGTATTTTTCCCCTCAAAGCAGATTGCTAATCTGCTCAGATCTACACAAGGATGTCATGGTTTAAACACAGCTAGTTTAAACCTCCTCCTTAGCCTTCCCCAGGCAGGATGGAGAATCAAAAGAATGTAAAACCTGCAGGTTGAGATGGGAACAGTTTAATAACTAAAGTACAATATACTACTACTACTAACAAGGGAAATAAAAAGGGAAAATAATATAAAACTAAAAGGGAAAAAGAAAATAAATAAACCCAGCCACTGACCAATACCCAGCCCAACCCCAGCAGTGATCTCCCCTTACAGGTGACTCTCCCCAGTTTATATATTGGGCATCACATGCTGTGGTATGGAATACCCCTTTAGCTAGTTTGGGTCAGGTGTCCTGTCTCTGCTCCCTGCCAGCTTCTTGTGCCCCTCCTCATTGCTAGAACATGAGAGACTAAGCAGTACTTGATCAGGGTAAGTGTTACTGAGCAACAACTAAAACATTGGTGTGTTATCAGCAGCATTGTTCTCAAACTGAAGCTGAAACTCAAGCACTGTGCCAGCTACTAGGGAGGAAATTAACTCTATCCAAGCTGAAAGCAGGACAGAAGGTCACTGTGGTGGTGGTGGTTTGGGAGTGGGGACACACATGTTCCAGGGATCTCTTTTTGTTTTCCCCCCCTTGTGTGTTGTTCAGTTTCAGTTTGTGTTTTCTTTTAATGCAAGGGAACATCTGAACATTTGGCTTCAGCTTTTGTCTTGCTCTGAGCCCAGACAAGGATATAGGCATCTCAGCACATTTCAGCACTTCAGGAGGAAGTTTTTTTAGCTGTAAAGCAAGATGATCACATTGTCTGCTCCAGCTCAGCACTCCAGCTGGTGGAGATGGTCACTCTAGAACTGCCCTTCCTCTTCCTTAACCTCAGGGCAGAGGATGACACAGAGTACAACTCATAGCTGAAGCTGATCTCTGAAGATTGCATTGGCAGCTCTGGTTGCCCAAAGAATGCTACACATCGGCAATCCTCCTCTCTTTATATACCAGTCCTGCCCAGGAGGGTGCCACTAGAGCCACCAGCAGAGAACAAGTAACATAATGCTGACTAATTTGATTTTGCTACACTCACGACCAGGATCACATCCCTCCTTTTCTGCTAGAGCAAGATACATTTGTATGGTTTTGCCGTTTGCCATCATCAGTACCTAGGCACCACCAGCAATAGTCAAGTGACACCAGCTGCAATTCTTTATAACACTATCAGAAAGATGGAACAAGGCAGAGCTTTGAGGCAGGACTTTTGGGGGAGTTTTAAAATTACTGAACCCTTTTCAACATCTTTTAGGAATCCTTTTCTGAAACACAGATAAATGTTAGGGAAAAGGATTTTTTTGAACTAAGACAGACAGAAAAACGGACTACTGATGCTTTTAAGTAGCTTTTACTTTAAGCATAATGCAGGCAGTGCTGCTTGTAATGCACTATTGTCACACTCTCAAACCCTGACTGGCACAATAAAAACTGAAGACCACCCAGAGCTTTCATACAACTACCAGTGCTGCTTCATAAGAGAGTATTCACAGAAGCCTCCTCCTCACACAAATAGGCCATGAGGGGTTGAATCACCTCCCCAAAACTACAGATTGTTATTGAGAGATGGATTTCAAAATACACACAGAGTTATTTGGAATATATGGAGAGCTCTTTGGTCCAGAAATACAGTTGTGGAAAAATATAAAATCAGATTTGAAGATTTATAGCATTATGCAGCTGTATTTGGGTCTAAAAAACATGCATAAATTCCTTACTGTATGTGAAAAAGGGGGTTTTTGAACAGAGACAAAAGGTTAAAAATTTAAATCAAAGTCCCCTGTTTAGACCTGTACACCTGCAAGCACCTGTACAAACCTAGAGTAGCAATCAGCATAACAGCAAGTCCACCAGCTCTCAGAATTTTCAGCACACTTTTCATCCCATGGAACCTTATAACAAGGTTAAAGCTCATAGACTGGGGGAGAAAAACTTTCACATTGTGTATACAGGGACTAAGCATTAGCAAAATAGTATTAAGATTTCTTATTATATTTCAAAGTATTGCTCCAAGTAATTAATCCATTATCTGCTCAATAATTAGTATTATTTATCCAATTTCACACATTTTAGCAGCTCTATCTGAATGCAAATCCACAGCCAGCCCCTCAGTTATAGTAACTGACAGCAGCACACTGCTCAACTCAACAAGCACAAATGCATCACATTTGCTTGAACACCAATTCTTAGAAACTAATTGCCATAAAGGTATTTTGCATTAAACAATTTTTTCCATGTATTACACATAATTCAAAACTCTGAATCACTGTGAGTAAAAGGTTACACCAGAAACACTTAATTATGCAAACAGAATCCAGCTGTGAATTGACTCAACAGTTTTCATCATTTTCCTCACAAATTTACAGATCAAACCAACCAGCTTTCAAATTTCTAAACAAACGCCTTCCTATAAACTAGAGGACATCTGAAATGCTACAAAAACATCAGGAAAGAAAAAAGAAAAAAGAAGACAGGAAGGTCATTCCAAAGCCTGACTCATAGTTTTTGCATGCCTAAGGTTAGCAATACTCATGCTGTGGTTGCACAGTCATTTAAACCCAGAATAAATCACTTCTTCCCCCACCACAAATGATCCTGCCCTTCCCTGTGGTGCACTGCTCCTCCAGCAACCGCATCCAGGCGGCTCTGCTGTCTGCCCGACCAGCCTAAAGAGAGAACAAACCATTGGAGTCTTGAGCCGGGTCCAACCCCTGAGCAGCCACTGCTGCCGAGGAACAGGACACCCAGAGACTGGCAAGGAGCAGAGCCGAGCTCCTGGCAAGGAGCAGAGCTCTGACTGCAGGAGCAGAGCTGACCCAAGTGAGATGTTGGAGTGACCTGTCGAGGATTTTAGTGTCTGTGCAACCTCAACTCAAGGATATCAACATGAACACGTGCTTTGGTGGCCCCTGAATTAGACCAGAGCAGATGTTAACAAACACCCAAGTTGAAAAGATTTCTGTCAGTTCTCTGAACTACCCTGTGTGCTCAGACTGAGGCACTCCTAAATACACAGCCTTGTTATGGTGGTGGTTCTGTAGGCACTGGCTCTGAACTGATTGTTTCAGCCAGGAGGAGGCTTATATTGCACAGTCAGCAGTGGGAAGCTGTCAAGCTACATCTGGTTTCCACAAGAGAGAGCAGCTCCTCCTCCCTAGGAGTTGAGAGTTCTTCCTGAGCTAAACTCTGTCCTTTAACAGACCAGCTGAGCACTGCTCACACTGTACTCACATTAGCTGACATCCATTGAACAATATGAACTTACTGTAAAGATCAGTTACATATCAGTGCAAGTTCCAAAATTAAAGATTATGCTTTAAGGGGAAGATTACACATTAACAATTATTTTTGTCTGTTTCCACTCCCTCCAGCAAATCTCTGATTACAAGTTGCATTTTGGCAGACACCTTCAACACACTCCTTCCCCAGTCTCCCCAGCTAAAGGTGGGGTGATCAAAGCAATTTTCCCTTTGGTTTCAGGCATGAAATTTGACTTTCTACAATCTACACAACAGCACATCCTGCACTGTATGTCACACAAGTACCAACAAATACACTTTTAATATCTGCTTTTAACTATAACCTGTGAAACTTGAGAATCACTAAAATATTTACAGGATGACTATTTATATGCAAAGTATAGAAAAGAGGGTTTGCATCTTGGGGGGAAGAGAGATGGAAAGAAAAGGTTCAACATTTCTTAGAAGTTCCCAAACCAGTGCAATGGAGCGTACAAGATTAAATAAGCTTTTCCTTGAAAACTGAGGTGAACAAACCTACAAGTGGAAATTCCATTAAAAAAAATAAGCAACATCCATATATAAGGTATATCTAAGGACTACACTTGTCAAATCTTTGTTTTCTTCATCAGAATAATATGTTAATTTTATGGCAGAAACCATGTCCACTGTATGTTAGCACATGAAATGGACACACTGCTGCCTTTTTTTAGAAGCAATTTCATTTCTATTTTTAAGAGGATCAAATTTTTCTCATTTTTCATGGAAAGCTCACACAATCATTAATCTAACTCTACAGAACAATAAAGCTATGACCGAGTACTTTCAAAGATCATTACCCCATGACACCATCTAAACCTAAGGCTCACTTGTGTCCTTTGAATGCAACAGGAACTTTGACCTTCTGTGAAGCAAGAGCAGCTACATCAGGGTCTAAGTTAACCAGCAGGTAGGAGAGAACCTCCACCCGAGGATGATATGCCCACAAACCTGGTACTACAGGAGGATTTGCCCACCACATGCATTTGGCTTCCAGATGCACAAGGGGAGATGCAACATACTGCAGCCTGAAAGACCAGGCAGATGAAGGTCCCTTGCAGACTACAGCATCAGAAGTTCCAAATAAGATGTCAGAAATCAGTCATGTCACCAACCCTGTGGGACACCACAAAGCCCATAGCCACTGTTGCTTTGTTAGGCATAAGGGAGAAAAGGAAGATATCTCCTCAGCCCTGCAGGTGCCTTATTTTGAATTGTCTCAGACAGGAGAATGTGTTTTTATTTATTGCCGCCAATGGGTGCACACCAGAGGCACATACTCATTCAGATAGGTTATTCAGTGCTCAGGGCCATTTTCTTCTATCACAGTTCCAGAGAGGTGGAAAAACAAGGTTTCCATACACACAGATCCACCTGAGATTTCCCTTTAGGACAAATAGATCCTGCTTGATCTAAAGGCAAGTAGCTACCGGAAAGCCATAGGAATTTCCCCAAAGACAAATGGCAGTTGTGAACTGTGATCATCTGACTCCCCACGGCAAGAGTGCTTCGTGCAGTGTTCCCTCCAGTCACTGTAGCTTGAGGGTCTCACACAAGTGTCTCATCAAACAATGATCAAGAGAGTCACGAACATAAATGGATGTCTCTATACCATCAACTTGGTGGAGCACAGCATTTCTTCATACAGTTAAATCCTGTGTTCTTCACCTGGCATACACACTAGCTTATTCCAGGATCCTGCTAGGGAATGTGCCAAGGATCCAGATTGCATTAAATCAAGCGGGGGCCATAGAAACAGGCACATTTGGCTCCAACACAACAGCGGTTGGGCAAAACTTCCTCAGTGTTGTACATCTAGTAATTTATAGATAAAAACCCCACAAACCTCCAGCCTTATATTTTTTTATTATTTTTTATCATTAGTTGGATTTTCTAGCTTTTGTATGAGACAGTAATAGAGTTGCAGTTGTACTGCACAAATTCCTTTGGGAATGAGCTCTGAAACTTCCTCTAATGCTGTTCAGTTTAACTGTTGCCGTAGATAACGTGTATGTTACAGTAACATTTACTTCTTCCCACCATTCAGGTAGTGTTGCTGAAGGTCTGCCTAAGATAATCTTAATGTGCCCTCTGAGTACTTCAATCCTACATACTAAAATCTTGGGCACATATTTGGTCTACATTTTTACTTTTTACTATTACCTGTAATTTTCTCACTGCCAAGAAGCTACAATATACTAATACAATCTTATTAATTGAGTTCCTAATGCCAAGACCTAGTACCTTTACAAAATTAGTTCCGCTAATTCATCCGGGGGTTTCCTTCCCCCTACGGCTCCACACAATAGAAACCTCTTCTGTAGATGACTGAAAAAATTCAACAATGCTTTTACAGAAGTAAACTCCAAAACTTTTTAAGAACATTCACATTTGTCACTATCAAAGAAAATGACACTTATCTTTATCCTTCTTAGATGTATCAAGCAGACATGCAAGATGACATCTTTCGGACCCAAGTCTTAACACCTGCAACAGTCAATCAATTTGTGGGAAATTGGCATTTCCTCACACCACATTAAAATAAAACAATTCCTAAGGGAGGGAAAAAATAAAAAATAAAAATTAAAGTCACGCAAAGTTACAACCTGATCCTCAAAACAGTTAATCACTGCTGCAGATGTATTTTTCAGCCTTTAAGAGAACATGGTGTCTATGCTATGTGCACACTTTTTCCTGCCTGTCTATGCTAAGGTTCCTATGTTCATGCAGTGGTAAAACATTGATCTTTACACTGAATCTAAGGAAGGTAAGGAGAATACTTAGAAGAAAATCTCAAAATTTGCTTTCCGAAAAGTACATATTGCCCATAAAGTACATCAGCTCTGGTACCTAAAAATGACCACATTCTTTTCAAAGTGCTTTTAAAAGACAAAGTTAACTACGTGCTCCAAGGTTTGTTTCTAAAGGTATTATAAGGTGAGACAGGACAAGTGACCAAAAACTGCCTTTGACTATTAACTAGGAAAACACACTGAAATGTACCCTGGAAGATAATTTCGAGGATTGTATGTGAACTGTTCAGCAAAGAGCCGCTGCCTTCATTTCTTATTTGCAGTGGTCATTAGCACCATCCCTGCCTCTTTCCTGTTTGAACCATCTGTTCATTCCCCGGAAAAAAAAAAAAAAAAAAAAAAAATGGACGGGGTGGGATAAACATAAGTGGAAAATGTGGGCAGTTGGCAGCGTGCTGCATCACTGTTTGCCCATATGCTAACTCATTATATTAACATTCCTATTTCAGAGCAAGAACAACTAGCTCCGAGTTTCCTTCCTGCTGGATGTCAAAGCTTCCCCTATTCACTGTGTTACATTTAAAGGGATAGGAAGAAATCTTAGAGAAGTAGGTAAACGGGGGAAGAGTGTAGTTTGTATCATATCAACTTGTGATCTTGTGCTAGCACTGAGCCGGTACAGAGAATTCATAAAAGAAAGGAAATTCCTCTTAATACTGAGTTAACAGCTGGGAGTAAAGTGATACCGTGAAATCCAACTCCCTCACTTGTCATGAAAGCATCCCCAATAAAGTAATGCGTGGGAGTATATTACCCTGTCTTAACCCACACAGTCACACATGCACGCTAAAAGGGATACAGAGATGACAGTCAGAGACACGTTATAGTTTGAGCCCCTTGTCCTGACCACTGTCGTTCACAGGAGATGTAGAGGATGGTCAACTTACCCCGGTAACTGTTCCCAGGCTTGTAAAATTCTGGGTCGCCCTCCACCCTGAGGCTAAATTCATTGTACCCTTCCCTCCTGGTGCCTTGGGCTCGCAGGATACGACTGCAATATCCCTCTGATTTCGCGGCTTTCTCCAAGGTTTCGTCAGAAAAGCCCTTCGCCACCAAGGGGAAAGTCAACGCCAGAAGCCGCAGGGCGAGAGGCTGCAGATGCACTCCCATCCTCGGCGCTCCGCACAACTTTTGACCGGCGGGGCGGCGGCGGCGGCGCCCGCGATGGGGGCGGCCGGGACCGGCACCGCGGGCAGCACGGGCGGGACGGGCTCGGGCAGCCCCAGCCGGCAGCGGCCCCCAGCGTGAAGCTGCCGGGTCGGAGGGACCGGCTGGGCGGCTGCAGGGGAGAGGGAGGGGAAAAGCAGGGAGGGGGCAGAGAGGGAGGGGAGAGGGAGTGGAGGAGGAGGTACGTGTGATCTTGCCCAGAGCCCGAAGTGAAGTGCTGGTTTGTCTCAGAGCGTGTGATTAGCAGCTCGGCAGTGTTTATTTAGCCTAGCTGAATTCACTGGGCTCGGCGGAGGAGCGGAGCAGGGGACGCTGCTGTCGCCCAGACATCCAGAGGGAGAAAGGCTGTCACTCGGGCTGAGCCCTCAGACCTGACATTAATCACCCACATTCGTGCCACAATCTATAGTTACTGCAGGGATAACAAGCCCTGAAGAATTTCCTAACATCCTTCCACTCCCCCATCTCTCTCCAAAACCAGCAGACATGATAAACATTATCAGCTAAATCAGTGCAGATAGACCAAGACAACTGATTGCTCTCTGTGCGTTCGACAAACAAGGACCATCGACTGCAGCTTCTCGGGGGTAAGCATCTCAGTGCCACAGAGAGAGATGCAGAGAGATGGATGAGCCAGAAACATGAGATTTTTTTTTCCTACTCCAACCTACAAGCATGTACACCAACGGTGCAGGCTGTGTAAGTGTACCCCGTGTGTAGATGTACCTGTGTTTATGTAAGTGTGCCTGCAAGCACACCATCTACACACACCAGCTGAGAACAAAGTTCCCCTCAATGAACATGGGAGATATCGAAAAAACCCAGACAGATGCAAACAGGGTTAAATAAGAGGGAGCAGGTCTCATTGTTTTGCCTTAATACAAGGCATGCTGACACACAATGACTTATTTAAAGCCACAAAAGGAGTTTATGGCAGCGGAAAACACATCAACCTAAATAGCCTGGGATCTTCAATTCCGAGGTGCCACTCTTCTCTCCCTTTCTCCACTGCTTTATAAGTGGAAGAGAAAGTTGGAAAGGTATGTCCTCCATCAGGACCTGGATACTTTCAGGATGCCAGGTGTACAAGAGGGCAGAAAACTCTTTTTAGCCTCCGTCTCTGGGAATATCATAGGAATATCATACCATAGAATGGAAAGGACCTTAAGATCGTCTAGTTCCAAGCCCCTGCCATGGGCCAGGACACCTCACCACCTAGACCATGTCGCCTGAGGCTCTATCCAACCTCACCTTGAACACTGTAGCAGACTGATAAATGCAATGCATTTAAGCCTAACTTCCTTGGAAATATGGGAAATAGGAAGCAGCTTCAAAACATCTTGGTGCTCACTAAGGCATTTGTTAGTATCAGGTTTGCAAGATTTTGGGTTCCAAACATCCCTTTGGAAGTTGTTTAGCAAGAGCCTAGTGCTTTGTGTCAAATAAAGGTGTTCTTCCAGGTCTCTGTTAGGACACTGAACATTTTACTTTCTGGAAGGATAGTCACCAAGAGCTTCACTACTGTAATCTTGTCTGTAAACATGTAACATATAAACAAAAATATAAAGAATATAAACCAGTAGACCCTCAAAACATATGTTTAGTAATAACAAAGTTAAAACCTATTCTCATCCACCTGTTATTGTATATTTAGTTGCACACTTCTGAAAACCATGTTCATTTAGGTAATTAAGTGACTAGAGTTCAGCCATGTCATTGACTCTTGGGTATCATTTGACTTCTATGTCAATTCATTTTATGAGAACAAGGTGCACCTTATCCAGGTTCCTCAGTCAAATTTATCAGTGAAGAAAAGCAAACCAATGCACAACTGAAAATGACAGCTATAACTATACTGGTGTAAGATGTCCGTGATTCATTCTCCATATTTGACTTCTCATTTCTTTTGCTGAGATTGATTGAAAAGCAATTACCTGACTGAAGTGTTCACGCTGCGTACCGCACACGGCCCTGGACAATCCACCTTTGTTCCAAGCCAGAGTTCTGGCTCCAACTCAATGTTCCTCTGAGCATTTTGTTTCTAGTTTGTTTCACAGTTTTCAGGGTTTTATATGGTACAAAACTTATTAAAAGTTAACTAATTCATCAACTTCTATTGACTGTTTAAATTTAAAATAGATTCTATATCTTTTACTTTTTTATCCCTGAATTGGCCTGGCCTGTTTCTTCTAGTTTCTTTTTTGTTAAAAACAAAGGTGCTGGAAAGTTTCCTAGAAAGGTATAATACAGTGTGTCTTGTTAAAATTGAATGCTTCAACTTAGCAACTGATACAGATAAATTAACTTGCGCTGCCTACAACCGTGAAATAAGTAATTTGTCGCAGAGCCGGTTTAGAAGCTGGGCAATGTCATTAAGCATTGGCATCCTCAGGGTTTTCTATTTGTTCTACTAATTAGTGTGTGCTTGCCTGAAGCATCCAGCATGATGTATCAGTCAAAGACACATGCAAAGTGATGAATCCAACCATCCATGGCAAATTTAACAGTGCAAGCTTCGTATCTTAGAGACTGCAGTGCTGCTTTTCTTTGTGTACTTTCTGGGATGAATCAAGTTGCTGTCCATGACTATTAGACATAATAACCATTACGGGGTAATATTGCATATGATGAAGCTGTGATGATTGGAGGACACTCTCTCCCCTCCCCCCACAAAGTGGGCTTTCTTAACAAACAAAAGCACTTCACAAGATCTGCAGTCTGTCTTACTTTTGTGTCCCTAATAAAGAGCTCATTTTTAACTGCCATTTTAGAAAACTGCACTAACTAGTGCAGAATATCCCTACATTGACTGGAAGATATCATAGGTGGCATTTTAAAAGTTCTCTTTCCTTCTTCTTCTAGGATTTCAAATAGCTATCTGAAGTCGTGGGAATTACCTATGAGGTGATATGTGCAATGCAATGCTTGGCTATGAAGCACCCAATTTTAAGGCCCCAGTCTTGAAAGTAAACCAGGGCCTCAGGCTAATGTCTAAAATGATTACAAGATTATCTGACCCTTAGAAGAGTAAGTTCACTGAGTAGACACCCACAAACCCAGCCAATAAGAAATAAAAGGTGACAGGTGCCCTAGATCTCACAGCCATCAAGTGCTTCATAACTTTACTGGGCTGTAGAAGTCACTTCCCAAACCCACAAGCTAGAAGCTTAAGCCCAGCTTTAATATATAAATATAGTAATAATAAGAGGGGAATTCATCTCTTTCAAAAGATGACTGGCAAGAGTGACGTTTATGCTTTGACACAAGAGCTGGAGATTAAGTTACCATTTAGGATGTCGGAGAGACATAGGTTTCAATTCCTTACTTTGCTTGCAAGTTCTTATATTCTCATCTCTCACTTCTTAGCTTGTAATTGTGAAGCTCTAAGTCTTCTCGAGGCACCATCAGTCTCTCATGGAAATGTGAGACCTCTAAAATTGAGCTAAAGCTCTAATGAACAGCATGTTTTCTGGAGACTGAGAGGAGCTTTCTCTTCCTCAGAAAGCAATAAATGCACTGGGATCAAGAGCTGTTCAGGCTTTGGGTGATCACCTAATGTCAGAAGTTTGCAGTAAGGGCATTCTGAATACTACTACCAAATTAAGAGACATAGGTTGTAGGAAGTCCCCAAAAAGTTCATTCCCTAAATATTTAGTTGCTCATCCCTGCCAAGACAGAGGACACTGCAGTTCAGGCAAAGTAAGAGTGCATGAGATGACTGACAAATAACACTTTAAAACATTCTACAATAAATCTTTGGTGACTGGCAGGGTAAGCAGGGAATTTGAGGATTGCATTTTCAAATATGCCTATCCCATTTTTAGACCTTTATGTCATACTATAGCTCTAGCTATTAATCTAATTTGTATCTCTATTTCCTTTCTCACTCTCCCAGTAGTCACAGTCCATTTTCTTAAACAAGACAGAAACTTCTATTGATTTAAATGGAATAATACCACCACTGCCTCTACAATTCCCCTCTATCTACAGTAGGAGCAAGTCTTTTCTAATGCAGATTGGTCCATGCTGTCTTTGAAGCCTGTAGAGTAAAAAGATTTGGAGACAGCCTTTAAGGTCCCTTCCAACCCAAGGATTCTATGATATTTGTTGTCCTATTAGACAAAATAAAGAGCTTGGGAGACACTTAAGATGATCTATTATGGCTCTGTAGCACTGTTCTCAGCTTCCTTTCTCATAAGAATAGAAGTAGTGAGAAGTCATGACAGTAAATGTTTGCAGAGGTCTGTTCACCATTTAATACTACTGTCAGTCAATGTAATACATCTCCAATATTAAACTTCCCAGTAGCTCAGTTACATTTGCCTGATCATTCATGCATATCTTAAGCATATTTTTACAGTGACAATACAGAAAAGTTTTCACTGCTAATACTCATTTCATTTCTAATTTTATAGAAATATTTGGTTCTTGACAGGATGAGAATAGTATCGTGCATTTACTAGAGAAATACTGCAATGCTGAAACAGAAGGAGAGAGAGAAGCCCTGTTAAGGCTCCTTTTGTGCTTAACTGGGGCAAAAACTGAATGAAGCTGAAAAACCATGGGACAAGACATATACTTAAGAGAGCACAGAGGTTGCAAAAGATCTAGAAAAGTCTTGCCAGCTCTCTGGGTACCACAGGCAGAGCAGGAATTAAAGTAAAGCTGTTCTTGAATGGATCTTTCAAGTTGAGATGTTGATAGAAACTCATCTTCCACCCTCAGTCTATTTTGGGGAGGAGGTTTGCTGAGGAAAGACCCAAGCTTCTTGGAACATTTAAACTCAGGATCCCTTCCAATACCAGAGAGTAAACATGTTCTTAAAATATCTCTCCCTTTATCCCACACAGTGACTCAAAAGCTATCGTGGGAATGCCTGAAAACTCCAGAGCGGGTTAAATAGAACCAGCTTCTCCAAGCCCAGCATGAGGCTTTTTACCCCTAAGGAAAATACACTGACATAAACCTGGAGTACCAGCAATTTCTAGGTCTCATCTCATCCAACTATGCCTAATTGTCTCCCCCACCAGTTGCTGCCTTTAGGAACACCACAGTTCCCATGGTAGGGTGGAGGGGACGTGCTCCTTGCTGCTCCTCTCTAGCGCTTGTGCCACCCCTTCTGCTGCACCTTTTCCAGGTGCCCACCACAATGTTCATAGGCGCCTAGGCCATAAGCTTTTAGCACAGAATAAAAGTTTAGCTCTAAAGCAAAACAAAACAAAAAAACCCTAAATAAAAACAAATCAATCTATGCTCTTTCCAAACTAAGCCACATAACACATCTCCAAGGGTTTCTGTTAATTTACAACACTAATCCCAACCCAAAAGAAATCAGCATCTTGGCAATTTGTTCAATACACTGATTTCATATGTTTTCTGGTTCTCTTGAATCAGCCTTGACCTCAGTCCCTCTAACTTGACTGAATCTGGTTAAAATATTAATGAACACTAATCAAATTGAATTCTGCTATTCAGCACCTTTGCCATTTACAGGTATCTACTCAGTGCTTGCTTATCACTGTATCTTAGTGTTTGTATTGCTCAACACTGTAGACAGGTTATTGTTCTGACTTGCTCACCCTGCATTTTTATTCCTCCAAGGTATGTGATACTTGATAAAGCTCCCTTTTTTTCAGTAGCTCAACTATGAAAGTTGTAAGGTTTCAAGAATGGCTAGGATAAAATTTCAGGGCAAACATTTATATAAATTCAATTTTGCATACAGAACTTTCCTTACCAATCCCTGGGCTTTATCTTTTTCCATTAAGAAAATAAAAGACATCTGGACAAATCATTTATAAAAATATTCACCAAGTTCTATATATGCCTATTATTTATTCAATCAATCAATCAATCCATCTTCCTGTTTAAAAAGCATTTTTATATAATAAATAATCAAAGCTCCAATCAACTGATAAGAATAGCACTTAATTACATACTTGCTCAGATTACAGTAACAATTACATTGTAAAAGTGGAGAGAAAATGCTCCTTGTGAAATAACACATCCTATCAACACAAAAAATTCAAAACCAAGACTTACATCATCTTCAAAGACACACACAATCCCTGTCCAAAACAACCACCAGAAACTCCAACCAAGCAGGTAGGGGAAGGATGAAGAACATTTTGGGATCTCTGGTGTTGACCATGAAATAAGACAGAAGAAACCAGAAGAAAACTTAAGTATAAGGTCATGCCATCAGTGACATAACTCACTGATACCTCTGCAAGCAGGCACTGTAATTCAAGAACACAATGTTTGCACTATAGAACCATTTCCCAAAGCAACGCTTTTTACAACCGCCTCCTGCTACCTGTTTTATATTTATTCTGTCCCTATTTTCCTTCTGAATCCAGTAGGCCTTCTTTAAAAAAAAAAAGAATTTATTTTACTGTAACATGTTAGACTGATGGGTTGTTTTTTTCCATCTTTCATTAGATGGCAGGTTTATCTGGACTCAGACTCAAGGCCAAGGTGAGACTGCAGGCTAAGAGACTTACATGTCAGAATTCCTTCTGCCACTGAACAGCTGGGCTGAGTCTGAGCTCACATCATTTCTCTGCAGCTCAGCTCCCTATCAAACAGGAGAGAGGAATACCTTTGTAAAGAGCTGAGATCTGAAGTAAAAAAAACATAACCTAGGAATAGCTAATAGCTATGTATTATTACTGCATGCAATGGTTAAAGCTCTACAAGTATTGGAAGATAGTTTCAAAGCAGGTTTGGGGCACTGAATGGAAGTTTAGTAAGTTTCCCTTAAGCACATTTTTCCAATTGACTGTTATGCCAAATGTTGCTGTATAGTCATGCAGGTCACTAGAAGTATAGGTGAAATAAAGACAGTCACTATCCATGGAATCTCTACAGAGAGATTCTGCAGCTGCAGATGACAGAAAAAAAAACATCAGTTCTTCAACAAAGTTTCTTAAATCTCAGAATTCCAGTTCAAATATTGAAGGAGCTTTGGGAAATCTTTCAGAGATCTACAGACCCATTTCTTTTCATATCAAAGGAGTTTTGTGGCTGCAATTTAGAAAGGAATGTAAGATATCTGACAGCAAATGAGTAAAAAGAAAATACACATATGAAAAGCTTTCAAATGTGCATATTCATATACACAGGGGAAAAAAACCCTCCATGTTAAAAGTTAGCATTTCTTGCTTGGCAAACAGATGGAAGTTCAAACAGGCAAAGGTACTATGCTAACAATGTACCTTGTGAGTTTGGTGTACGTGTCATCTTAGTTTAATTGAAATTAGGTTAAATTGCAAGCTGGTAATGCAAAACAGGCTTTGTGCAAGGAAGAAATATCTTCTCTTAGACCAGCTGGCATAGCTAGGGAAAAAAAAAAGAAAAAAGAAAAAGAGAAGCCTTCAAGCACACCTGCTTTCTGCAGGTCTGAAAACGGGCAGTTTTACAAAGCTAAGTGCTTATTCACAACAATTTCTCAGGATTTAGTTAGCAACACATTCATTAGACTATCTCTGTGAAGAAAGGTGATTGGTACCTAAGTAGTAAAGAGAATGTTAGAGGGAAGGAAGGAGAAGAGTGTCAGAGAGAAGGAGGGTGATATGTAGGTGAAAAAGTGAGTTATTTTCTAGCCTACAAAATACACAGGACCAGTGTGTGCCATAAACCAATGACTCTATTGAGCTCCTGGAATTTGGTGCTCTATGTTGTGCTACATTTTAGTTTGCTCAGCTCAGGAAAGTATTTTGCAAGTTTACTTGTTCTTGAGAATAAGAACAGAGATACTGGAAACAAGGACAGTTTTCTGGGGAATGCTTGGAAATGGCAGCTGGATATCTCGTCCTTTAGAGATCCACTCAAAGAGGTTCACCTGGTATACTGGGAGATAATGTCACTTTCTTTGAGACACAATCCATTAGTAACTACAAGCACAATAAAGATTGAAAGTTTGCCAACAACATATTCTTTTGTATCAGTTTCACAGGTCATATCATCTGCTGGAGCAGACAATGACATCTGACAGCCTCCAGCCTTCAGCTCTGTCAACTGACAGGGATTCATCTGGAATGTTTCTAGAGAAATCAGAAAAGTTATGAAGATAAACTCTGGTCACTGAAATATGCACACTACTGTAACCCCACACTCAAAAAGTCTAAATCCAATACAGTTGTGAAATATGTCTGTCTGTAGTAGCTTTTTTCTTTAATCACAGGAGCGACAAGGTGGAACGATTTCTTCAACTACCAAACACCCTGCCTTCCCCTATCCAAAGCAAAACATCATGTAATACCATATTTCATCAAGATCTTAAATCATTGCGGTTTTCATCATTATTTTGCACTACCGTATGTGAAAATCAAACATAAATCACAAGTATTTAAAATTAATGGCTTTATTCTCCAAGCTATTTTTAGAGCACTAGAACATTGAAAATTGTATAAATAAACACCAAAACCAGAATGGAAGAAAAAAATTACTATAATGAAGTTGCACATGATAAAGAATACAAGTATGAGATTAAACAGAGAAAGACTTGAAAAAAGAACTCCAGAGAGGCTAGTTCTAGGTGCTATAAGAGCAGCAGGATGTGCTACATGGGACATAGTGATATCAAAAGACTAATAGTATAGAAAGGAGTTTTGTGACAATTTCCATAAATCCAATATAGAAAAAGCACACAAGACAAAATGCCAGTGATTGCAGTGCATAAGCTGGAAAAGGCCAGGAACACAAAGGTATCTGGAGACAGCAGTGTACCCTTGGAAAAGTTCCCAGCCCCATGAGAAAATTCAAGCATGACTGATTAAGCTTTTAAAGCAGCTATGTACTCAAGAACTTCGGGAATACTTGAAGAAATTGGTCTTCATTTCTTTGACAAAAAAATAATGAATGCCATAGACTGTGAATAATTCAAAGCCATAAACTTGATGAGCTGTGCTGGGAGAAGGACATATAACTACAGAGAATTACTTGATCATTAAGTTCAGTCCCCTCTAATTTCAGGCAAAAAGGCAATAGATGCTTTTGATCCCAAACAGCTAAATAAATTCTATTACATCACTTAGAAATCATCAGAAGCCAAAAACTATTCCCCAATATTTTGAGAGCAACTTTAAACCAGATATCCTGCACTTCCCTGTTGGTCTGACGGGGAGCATGTTTCTTCCTAAATTTTTTTCATTAATTCATAGTGCAGAGATAAACCTAATAAAATGGTAAAGCTTTAGTTTAAGATGAACATTCAATTTGCAATTCCTGCAGCATAACTAAACAAGGCATAGGGGGTGAGAAGAAGCAGGACTCAGTGAGATGCAGCTAGAGTTCAGTCAAGTTTGATCTGTTGCAGCCATGCAATGGGTACTTGAGGAAAGTGCATTTGTAGTACAAAGAAAAATTGATAACACTATGTGCTGTTTTCAAAAATTAAACATTAGAAAGCACAGCAAACAGGCCTGAAAGGGCCTCTGAAATATACCAAAACAGGATTATAATTTTCAAAACTATTCTTGATCAGTTCATGTCCTCATATGCAGGAAAGTGCCTGCTACTTTGGAACTAGTTCAGTTTTTGTCTTGCTCACTGCACCCGTCTTATCCTTCTTCAACAGTACTACAACCTTGTTAGTCATTCTCCATCTTTTACTTGTACAGTTGATTCTTCCCACCTGTTACACGCTCCATGCATCCTTACAAATTTACATTCTACTTACTTCATATTATTTCTCCAGTTTATTTGGATAATATAAATCTATCAATACAAGTTTTACTTCTCACTACTATGGTGCTTAGAAACCCTTCTATGCTTACACCCAAGAAGTGCAAGTCTGCCATTTTAGATGTTATTGTCAAAGTAAGTAAAGCCTATCCTTGAAAAATGTAATGTTGACTGACAAGATGTACAGCTGATAAAAGCTTCTACTGGGACAGAAAGCAACGGAATACAGAAACCACAAGACAGTAATGGAAGTGTTTGTGTCAAGGTCTCCATAACACAAGAAAGAACAGATCATACACAAAATTTGTGAGGTAACAGACTTTACAACAACATAAAAATGGATACATGACCTCACTGCAATAGCTGCAGCCAGTAGTGCTGCACCTAGTCACTTAGAAGAGGCTCTTTTCTCTACTCTTATGATTATTTTCACATTTTATTAAAAGGTCATTCATTATACTTCCTATCAGTTTATTTCAAAATTTATTTTGAGGCTTTTAACTCTCCTGAGGTACGATATTTCTAAAACAAACCTGGGAGTTTAACTTTGAATTTCTACCCTGTATTGGCTCTATCATACATTAACACAGCTTTCCTAAAGAACATAAATGTTAGGGATCTGATCCAACCTTACAAGTCAATTAAACTTGTACTAAAATAAACTTCAGAAAATAATATATGCCCAAGTTATTTGAATGAAGCTCTTGAAAGTCCCAAATTGTCTTTTTTACCTTGAAGGTTCAACAAGCTGTGATATTATTATAGGGAATAAGTACATCCATAGTTCAACAATTTTATTAGTAAGATGTGTGAAAAAAGTTTCACACTGAAGAGTTTAATTTATCTTTTAACAGCACATACAGGTACATAAACACATCTGTAGTCCTATTTTCATGTCCACTTAAATTTGTTAGATCCATTATTAAGAACTCAATTATCCTGCACTTATGCACACCATGAATGACTTTAGACTTTAATCTAGAAGATGTACTGAAGGTTTTAGTATTTTGTAATAAGGAAGTCTTTGTGTTTATTCACTTAGTGAAATAAAGCATGTTACTACTCAATTCCACAGTGGACCTCATCTATGAAAAATTAGTCACAATACAACTATTGACAGCAAGTGCTCTTTGTGTTTTAATCACTAGACAATCCTATAAAACTCTGCAGCAAAGAATGCACTGCATAGGCCATAACATTTCCAACAGGTTTTTTTTAAGCATTAAAGTATATAATGGCACAGACAGAAATACCTATGTTGATTTGTCACTAGGTAAACCCCACCGATTCAGTGCTACATTGTTGCCTTTTACTTTTCAGCAGCATTTGAAGAGTCTACATACCTACGCAGCAATGAAAACACATAAAATTGAAGTGGTTTTTACTAAGACAGCAATGTCCATCTTATGGACTGAGCTAGGCATTAGCTATTCTGCATGTGATCACATAACTAAAGACTGCATAATTCAGTGTCACACTGTCGCCTTTTACTGTTCCATAAGGAAAAAAAAAGTACTGTCTGGTTTAACAGTGTATGTACTAGACAGATAAGGAAGAGCTTTTGAAAGCCATACAGCATTTGGGAAAGAGAATGGTTTTTAGTTTGTCCTCAGAAATTATTTGAAATTTGAGACTGTCCATAAAAATGGCAAGGTATTTTTGTGGATGTATAAAGGTAATGGCATCAAATGCGATTTAAACTTGCAACTATGGAAACAGTGCTTTTTTAAAAAAGCCATACCCTGATCTCATTGAAATAGAAAGGAAAAATAATCCTCTCATGAAATAAGCTCTTTTTTTAGTGCCTGGACATCCCATCAAAGGACAAGCATCACCATACATGGAGTCTATCCATAACCAACTCCTAGTAAAGTAGAAATACACAGATTTGGAGAAAATTCTGAAGCAAAACCTAACCTAAATCCTGCAAAACACTGTCCTATCAGAACATCTTTTGGAAGTCAAAATGCCTTCTGACTTAGCTTCCCAGACACTCAGTTTTACTTTCCTTAACTTTCAGATAAAGGGTCAGAGCCAGGTGTACTGTGCTAATTCAACACCTTCATTTGAGCTTTTCCACACAAACTGGAAAGTCAAAATAGTGATAAAATGACCCTGTGATTTGTTGGACTGGACCTGTCCTACTCTAACTGAAAGTGTGATGACACTCCTGCACCTTGTGAACTCTCCTACCGTAACAGCAAAGCTGTCTTTAAAAAGATGACACATCACTGAAGCAGGAATGTATTGTGCACAGGGAAAACCTGAATAATGGTTGACAAGGGATGACACTTTTGAAAAATGATTGTGGATCATTTAGAAAAATCTTCTTTCAAAGACATTGTTCACAGGCATTTTGAAAAGCAAGGGACATTGTATCATGTGGAACAGCTGAAGACAAAATGGGTAAGCAAGAAAATCTTTTTGTAAGAAAATTAGACATCAAATGGCAGCCTGGAGTGGAAATTACTAAAAATATTTCTTTGCTGTACTGATTGCAAGAATTTATTATCACATAGAGGTCCTTGCAATTTAGTTAATTTATGCAACATATGAGAGCACATAAGAAATACTTAGAAACTAGGCTGTTGAATTACAACTATCTAAACATACTGAGGAAGAGAAATACAAGTAGATTTTGAAAGAATGAAAGAAAATCAGAGCTTCATAATTTTTAGAGAAACAGATGATAAAAAAAAATAACTGTAAACTAAGAATAACTAACGTGCATCTGTACACTGGGAGTGTGTGGCCATAAGTGAATTAGTGTTCAAAACACTCTCTAAAATTCAATTTAGAAAGAGTAGAAAGAGTTACAACTTTGTAAAGCTCAGTTGTTACAGATGATGAGGTAGAGACTAAAAAAAAAGTAATAATCTGACACAGATGCTAAATTATGCACTTTATAAAGACATCAGCATTTACTACAGCAAGAGTAGGACATCGGAGTTGTTGGTCATTAATGTTCAAGTGTTCACTTATTTACCAACAAATAGGTAAAATTAGCATTTAGAAATAGTTTGGATGTTTTTGTTTTGTCATTTTAATATTTCCCTAAAGGCAGAAATAACTGTTCATCTAGGAAGTTTTTTTACAAAGCCAAGTAAAATGAAGTATGGATTAAACAGAGGAGGAACCAATGACAAGGCAAGTAAAGCAAAGAAACAAAACTGTAGCCAGTAGTCCTTAATATTTAGTGCCAGGACTCATTTGTTTTACTTGTGCATTTCTGGTAATCATTTTGGTCAGTTAGATATGAAATAAAGGAAGACACGGGCGTAGCCAAATCCCAGCTTGCTATGACAGAGACAAGAGGATTATAAGATCGAGTCCAACCATTACCCCAGGACTGCCAAAACCACTATTAAACCATACCACTGAGGGACTCATCTACACAGTTTGTGAACACTGAATGATTTTACCCTGAAATAACAGGCTGATTAGCAAAGGATGGTACCATTGCAGTTGCAGATTAACCATTTAAAAAAAATGAAAAAACACTAGGAGTTGGGCAAATAGATTCTCTACACAGTAACTTCTTACCGTGTGATTCTTTGTTGAAGTTTCATGTGATTTCTGAAGAAAGCTGGTAAACAGAGAGGTCAAGAGATTGGTACAACATTTATAACTGATCTAGGAAGATCCAGTTTTGGACTAGAGGAACAGAGATCAAGGTCTCTGAGAAAGAGTGAGCACTTGTGGCAGAGTTATTTTGTGATAACTTTTAGGTCATTGTATTCTCAAAACTGCTACAACTGTCAGAGAAAGAACAGATTAAAACTGTAAAATAATCTGAAAAGTATGGAGAAAGAGTGCCTTTATGAATATCAGATCTCTGGTTGGGATCTGTCCAAGGTGGAAAGTGGAGCAAGCAGAGATAACTGCTAAGATTATGGCCAAACCATCTTCATATGAATAGAGGGTATCTCATTCCAGTGTTGTAACATAAAGACTGATTTTAAGGCTTTTTCCTATGTCTTCTGTTTGACCAGGAAGCTTATCTGGCAATGGAAACAATATAAAACATCCCTGCTGTTAATTTGTCTCCACAAATGCAGTTTGTCTGCACCCAGCAAAAATGTCCCTGGAGGTGCTTAGGAGCAAAGCTCCTAAGCATTTGGACAGTACAAAACACACTTGTACTGTGCTTAGGAGGCTGGGGTTGTGGAGGGGTGGAAGACAAGAAATGATCTTTGAAAGCATTCATAGAGCAGATACAGCACACTACCATTCCACTTTAAAAGGCAGACATCCTGTTACTCTGGTTAAAATTTTGTGATTTGGTTATTCCTCATTTTCTGGAAGACAACTTAAGAACTTTTACTTGCAAATGATAAACATCTATATGTGCAAACACAGAATTCTACTTGAATATAAGTAAGTAATCTGCAGACAAGTCTTGGGAATCTAAATAAACCCAGGAGAAATCCCATCTTCACTTTTAAAAAGATTCTGGTATTTCAGCTATTGCAAAATTACATGGGTTGGAGCTACAAAAGACACTGTTCCCAAACCTAAGGAAAATAATTTATTTCAGAAAACATAAAAGCTAAAGGACAGAAATCAGCTGACTCAGTAGAGCTCATAGAGTAAGATCACAGAATCACAGAACAGTTTGTGTTGGAAAGGACCTTCAAGGGTCATCTAGTCGAACCCCTTACAATCTGCAGCGATATCTTCATCTAGATCAGATTGCCCAGAACCACATCCAGCCTGGCCTTGAATATCACTAGATAGAGGGCATCAATCGCCTCTCTGGGCAACCTGTGCTACAGTATTTCACCACTCTGTCGTGGTTTAAAGCCAGCCACGCAGCTCGTTCACTCATTCCTCCCCTTCCTCCCCCAACTCCCGGAGAGTTGGGGAGGAGAATCAAAAGAATGTAGCTCCCACAGGTTGGGATAAGAACAGTTTAGTGACTAAGGTATAATACAAATCACTACTGCTACTACCAGTAATAATAATAATGATAAAGGAAACAACAAGTGAAGAGAATACGACACCTCACCACCCACCGACCAATAACTCACCCTACTCCGCCTGACCGAGCACCAATCGATACCTTGTCCAACCCCACAATCCCTTAGCCCTTCCAGGTAACTCTCAGTTACATCCTGGGCATGACATGCTGTGGTATGGAATACCTTTTTGATTAGTTTGGATCAGGTGTCCTGTCTCTGCTTCCTCTTAGATTCCCTCCTCCCTGGCAGAGCATGAGGCTCAGAAAGTCCTTGGACAGACCAAACATTTGAGCAGTAACTAAAAACATCGATGCTATCAGCACAGTCCCCAGGCCAAAAGTCGAAAACACAGCACTGCACCAGCTACCAAGGAAAAAAAATTACTGCTACTGCTGAATCTGGGATACACCCTCATTGTAAAAATTTTCAAGTCCAAATCCAGAAGAAGAATGAGACACTGATTCCAGGTCATGAAGGTCACTTTCACACAAGACATGGAACTGCCCTGCCTCAAGAATTTGGGTTACATTTCATACTCATTCATGGCAAAGGATGTTGAGTGCTGGAGAAGATGAAAGAACTTTCCTGGTTTCATATGCTGGGAGTCTTCACTAATGCCTCAAAAGAAGAAAGAATTTTTCTTCTTTCTCTTGATATGATCATTTCCACAAAGGGACAAAAAAAATATTTGGAACTCAAAAGGCTCAAAAGGACTAATATTAAATTTTAAGCCTTCCATCAACTACTGTTTTGATGGTTTGTATACTCTTTGTGTCCTTAATTTTTTTTTTTTCCCTTTTAAGACAAGTAGCCAGTCATGAAAAGACAAAGCCTCCTCTAAGCAGGACACTAATGCTGTTTGCCTACAACTCCTGAAGAAGTGCTTTTGTTATCAATCATCGTGATGAGAGCACTTAACTCAGCTACTCTTAAGAGAAGTTCCTGACTTTTTCAGCTTTCCCTTTTATGCTGTAGATAGACATGATAAGAAATAATGCAGCATTTCAGATCAGAAACAGACAAATAAGGAGAATAACTGGTGAAACTGGGCCTGATTGTCAAACCTCATCTTTGTACCTTTTAGAATTATTTCATGTGTATTATAGAATCAGAGAATCATAGAATAGTTAGGATTGGAAAGGACCTCAAGATCATCTAGTTCCAACCCCCCTGCCATGGGCACGGACACCTCACACTAAACCATATCACCCAAGGCTTCATCCAACCTGGTCTTGAACACTGCCAGGGATGGAACATTGACTACCTCCCTGGGCAACCCATTCCAGTACCTCACCACCCTCACAGGAAAGAATTTCTTCCTTATATCCAGTCTAAACCTCTGCTGCTTAAGTTTCAACCCTTTACCCCTTGTCCTGTCACTACAGTCCCTAATGAATAGTCCATCATCAGCATCCCTGTAGGCTCCCTTCAGGTACTAGAAGGCTGCTATGAGGTCTCCACGCAGCCTTCTCTTCTCCAGACTGAATAGCCCCAGCTTTCTTAGCCTGTCTTCATATGGGAGGTGCTCCAGTCCCCTGATAATCCTTGTAGCCCTCCTCTGGACTTGTTCTAACAGTACCATGTCATTTTTTTGTTGAGGACACCAGAACTGAACACAGTACTCCAAGTGAGGTCTCATGAGAGCAGAGTAGAGGGGCAGGATCACCTCCTTTGACCTGCTGGTCACGCTCCTGTTGATGCAGCCCAGGATACGGTTGGCTTTCTGGGCTATAAGTGCACACTGAAGCTGGCTCATGCTCAGTTTCTCATCAACCAACACCCCCAAGTCCTTCTCCACAGGACTACCATGAATTTCCTTTTTGCCCAACCTGTAGCTATGCCTGGGATTGCTCCGACCCAGGTGTAGGATGTTGCACTTGTCATGGTTAAACTTCACGAGGTTGGCATCAGCCCACCTCACAAGCGTGTCAAGGTCCCTCTGGATGGCATTCCTTCCCTCCAGCGTACCAACTGAACCACACAGCTTGGTGTCGTCGGCAAACTTGCTGAGGGCGCACTCAATCCCACTGTCCATGTCAGCGACAAAGATGTGGAACAAGACCGGTCCCAACACCAAGCCCTGAGGAACACCACTCGTTACTGGTCTCCAGCTGGACATTGAACCATTGACCACAACTCTTTGTGTGTGGCCATCCAGCCAGTTCTTTATCCACTGAGTGGCCCATCTATCAAATTGATGTCTCTCCAATTTAGAGACAAGGGTGGCATGCGGGACAGTGTCAAATACTTTGCACAAGTCCAGGTAGATGACATCAACTGCTTCACCCCTGTCCATCACTTTTTGTAGCCCCACCATAGAAGGCCACCAAATCAGTCAGGTAGGATTTCCCCTAGTAAAGCCATGCTGGCTGTCACCAAGCACCTTGCTGTTTTTCATGTACCCTAGCATGCCTTCCAAGAGAATCTGCTCCCAGATTTTGCCAGGCACAGAGGTGAGACTGACTGGTCTGTAATTCCCCAGGTCATCCATTTTCCCCTTCTTGAAAATGGGGGTTAAATTTCCCTTTTTCCAGTCATCAGAAATTTCACCTGACTGCCATGATTTTTCAAATATGATGGCCAGTGGCTTTGCAACTTCATTCTCCAGCTTCTTCAGGACCCACGGATGGATTTCATCAGGTCCCATGGACTTGTGTACATTCAGGTTCTTAAGATGGTCTCAAACCAGATCCTCTCCTACAGTGGACCTAAGGTCTTCATTCTCACAGTCCCTGCGTCTGCCTTCCAAGATTTGGGTGGTGTGGTCAGAGCCTTTGCCAGTGAAGACCGAGGCAAAGAAGTCATTCAGAACCTCAGCCTTCTCCAAGTCCTGTGTAGCCAGTTCTCCCGAAAGCTTCCGGAGAGGGCCTACGTTGTCCCTAGTCTGCTTTTTAGCCACTACATACCTATAAAATCCCTTCCTGTTATCTTTAACATCCCTAGCCAAGTTTAGCTCCAGCTGGGTCTTAGGTTTCCTAACTTGGTCCCTAGCTTCCCAGACAACATCCTTGTATTCTTCCCAGGCTGCCCGTGCTTGCTTCCATCTTTTATAAGCCTCTTTTTTCCCCTCAAAGTTTCCTCAGCAGCTCCTGCTTTGTACATTATATACTGCTCTGCACATTATTTATGGATGCACATTATTTATGGACTGTCACTGTAGTCTTCTATAAAAACCCATTGCTAAATCCATAAAGGAAACTTTGGTGCCAAAACTACACAGAATCTTAAATTCCTCAGTAAATGCCACCCACCCATCAGATGCTTAATGATGTCTAGTTCATTGAAGATGCCATTATGAGAAACAGCACAGAATAAACAACCTTAATATAACAGATTCTTAAATCGGTACAATTCCAGGGAGAATTAATGCAGGAAATCTCCTAATCAAAACAACTGGTGCTTGACTCTCTGTCAAGCAATGCTGAACACATATGCCCCAAGCTATGCACAGTTAATAGATACAAGGAATCTCCTCCTTTCAGCACAACATATTTTTACCCCTCTCTTGCAGGAGGGTTGGACTAGATGATCTTTTGAGGTCCCTTCCAACCCTTGGGATCCTGTGATTGTTAGGTGCTTATGGCACCAGTTTCTTAACTGGTTGTAGTGTATACAGGAAGCTTCCAGTCTGGGGAGTGGGAGTTACAACCATCCTCAGTTGACTCAGAGAGCACAGCATGTTATTTTTGTGCTCCTAGGAATCTTTATTACACATTGATTTTACAAAAAAGAACATGAATGTGGTTAAAAACTGTCCCCACCAATATGTTCTGCCAATAATACAAACCATTTTTTAAAATGGATGTATTCATACTTGTACAGTGATTATTTGCACAGATTGCTTGTACTGTAGTGCGTATACCATCACTTACACAAAATCTGTGCATTTGGCTTTGTGTTGTTTTCTCTTTATCAGATATCCCCCTACGACACTGTATTTCAAGCCGAAGCTGGAAGATCCTGAAGGTAACACTGTTCAGAGCAGGAATGAAATTTTGATCCTAACTCCCCTGGCCTCCATCTAGTTTGGGACCCCCAAGCACCTTAGTGAAGTAGACACTTCAGGAAACATAACCGTCATATATATTTTCTCTTCCCTGCTCCCAGAAAACAACAGGTTTTGTAAAATGTCATTTCAAAATTCTGTTTCTGCTCCAGAATTCACCTCATTTCAAAGATTCTCCTAATTAAGACGCAACAGGCTTAAGTCCCTGATCACTTCTGAGGTGGAAAACCTTTTATATGCCTCTTTTTTCCTGTGAATTTTTCTCAGCAGCTCCTTATCCATCCACAGAGGTCTCCTGGCCCTCCTGCTGCACTTCCTTCTAGTCGGGATGCAACACTCCTGAGCTTGTAGCAGGTGATCCTTGAATATTAACCAACAGTCTTGGGCCCTCTAGGTCTATATCCCATGGAAACTTGTTAAGCAGGTTCCTGAAGAGGCCAAAGTCTGCTCTCTTGAAGTCCAGGGCAGTGAGCTTACTGCACGCTCTTCTCAGTGTCCTGAGGACCTCGAATTCAACCATCTCGTGATCACTACATCCAAGACTTCCCTGGAGCATCACATTTCCAACCAGCCCTGCCCTGTTGGTGAGCACCAGGTCAAGCACGGCACCTCTCCTTGTTGGCTCCTTTATTGCTTGCAGAAGGAAGTTGTCTTCCACACAATCGAGAAAACTCCTGGATTGTGCTGGGCCGTACTGTCGCCCCAACAGATGTCAGGGTGGTTGAAGAAAGGAGAGGTGGCCTGGGATAAATACAGGGATGTTGTCTGGGAAGCTAGGGACCAAGTTAGGAAACCTAAGACCCAGCTGGAGCTAAACTTGGCTAGGGATGTTAAAGATAACAGGAAGGGATTTTATAGGTATGTAGTGGCTAAAAAACAGACTAGGGACAACGTAGGGCCCTCTCCGGAAGCTTTCGGGAGAACTGGCTACACAGGACTTGGAGAAGGCTGAGGTTCTGAATGACTTCTTTGCCTCGGTCTTCACTGGCAAAGGCTCTGACCACACCACCCAAATCTTGGAAGGCAGACGCAGGGACTGTGAGAATGAAGACCTTAGGTCCACTGTAGGAGAGGATCTGGTTTGAGACCATCTTAAGAACCTGAATGTACACAAGTCCATGGGACCTGATGAAATCCATCCGTGGGTCCTGAAGAAGCTGGAGAATGAAGTTGCAAAGCCACTGGCCATCATATTTGAAAAATCATGGCAGTCAGGTGAAATTTCCGATGACTGG
The DNA here is from genome assembly GCF_012275295.1 of Melopsittacus undulatus. Taxonomy (NCBI): domain Eukaryota; kingdom Metazoa; phylum Chordata; class Aves; order Psittaciformes; family Psittaculidae; genus Melopsittacus; species Melopsittacus undulatus. The sequence continues at coordinate 21,435,169 of NC_047534.1, forward strand.
AAAAAGGGAAATTTAACCCCCATTTTCAAGAAGGGGAAAATGGATGACCTGGGGAATTACAGACCAGTCAGTCTCACCTCTGTGCCTGGCAAAATCTGGGAGCAGATTCTCTTGGAAGGCATGCTAGGGTACATGAAAAACAGCAAGGTGCTTGGTGACAGCCAGCATGGCTTTACTAGGGGAAATCCTACCTGACTGATTTGGTGGCCTTCTATGGTGGGGCTACAAAAATGATGGACAGGGGTGAAGCAGTTGATGTCATCTACCTGGACTTGTGCAAAGTATTTGACACTGTCCCGCATGCCACCCTTGTCTCTAAATTGGAGAGACATCAATTTGATAGATGGGCCACTCAGTGGATAAAGAACTGGCTGGATGGCCACACACAAAGAGTTGTGGTCAATGGTTCAATGTCCAGCTGGAGACCAGTAACGAGTGGTGTTCCTCAGGGCTTGATGTTGGGACCGGTCTTGTTCCACATCTTTGTCGCTGACATGGACAGTGGGATTGAGTGCGCCCTCAGCAAGTTTGCCGACGACACCAAGCTGTGTGGTTCAGTTGGTACGCTGGAGGGAAGGAATGCCATCCAGAGGGACCTTGACACGCTTGTGAGGTGGGCTGATGCCAACCTCGTGAAGTTTAACCATGACAAGTGCAACATCCTACACCTGGGTCGGAGCAATCCCAGGCATAGCTACAGGTTGGGCAAAAAGGAAATTCATGGTAGTCCTGTGGAGAAGGACTTGGGGGTGTTGGTTGATGAGAAACTGAGCATGAGCCAGCTTCAGTGTGCACTTATAGCCCAGAAAGCCAACCGTATCCTGGGCTGCATCAACAGGAGCGTGACCAGCAGGTCAAAGGAGGTGATCCTGCCCCTCTACTCTGCTCTCATGAGACCTCACTTGGAGTACTGTGTTCAGTTCTGGTGTCCTCAACAAAAAAATGACATGGTACTGTTAGAACAAGTCCAGAGGAGGGCTACAAGGATTATCAGGGGACTGGAGCACCTCCCATATGAAGACAGGCTAAGAAAGCTGGGGCTATTCAGTCTGGAGAAGAGAAGGCTGCGTGGAGACCTCATAGCAGCCTTCTAGTACCTGAAGGGAGCCTACAGGGATGCTGATGATGGACTATTCATTAGGGACTGTAGTGATAGGACAAGGGGTAAAGGGTTGAAACTTAAGCAGCAGAGGTTTAGACTGGATATAAGGAAAAAATTCTTTCCTGTGAGGGTGGTGAGGTACTGGAATGGGTTGCCCAGGGAGGTAGTCAATGTTCCATCCCTGGCAGTGTTCAAGACCAGGTTGGATGAAGCCTTGGGTGATATGGTTTAGTGTGAGGTGTCCGTGCCCATGGCAGGGGGGTTGGAACTAAATGATCTTGAGGTCCTTTCCAACCCTAACTATTCTATGATTCTATGTTTTAGTTATGCAACTGAAAGGAATATTTGCATAAGGCAGGTTAAAGGCTATCTGGATGGGATTTCTCTCACTGCTGGAGCTCGGCTTAATGTTGGAAACAAGAGATTTGTTTGAGGCAACATTTTATTTTCAAGGCATTAGAATTTATTTTTGATTTAATCTTCAATCAGACCAGATTAACAATTAATTTTGCCAAGTGACTGCCCATACTGCCTCTATATTTACCAGCTACACAAAGGCATTTTAAGGCTATGCATAGAACCCAATATTATTCTTTTCCGAAATATCAGTTTGAGCACAGAAAATTCACTTAGTCATCTTTGTGTTCCAGTTCTTTCAAGAGCAGGATGAAATAACGTTAAGTAGGTAGTTTGTGTATAGCAGTTTAGAAATACTTTATGAGAATGTTCTTATATATCTGTCTCAGAAGAAAGTATTTCCACAAAGGCGTGCGGGCACAATTATAGAAAATTAGATGTTATAGCAATAATAATGCTTTTGGGCATATTTATTGTTACTTTTATTGGCATTTATTTTCAATGTCAGAATTTATATGTTTATGATGTTATAAGAACAACATAATTTATTTTTTCCCAATTACCCAATATACTTTGACAATCATAACCCAATTCAACTATGTATTAACTATGTGAATGATCATTTACATCAAAGTCAAAAAACATTCAAATTTGTTGATTAACACCACAGTATTTTTACTTTGGTCTGGTTCTATTTATCATGAAAGGGAGAACTGGGAATCCCTTTGCACTGATTCACCCAGCATAGAATCTATTCAATGAAATGGCAGTAGCAGCATGGTGTTTAAGGATATGTGTACCAGGGATGGCAGAGAAGAGTATTTCTTGGCTTATTCAGATTATTACTATGAAAGGGATTAAGTAGATAAATAACATAATGGAAGGATGTCAAGAAAGAGAGAGAGATGCAATAAAGAATACTTCTCTAGCTCATCCGACCCTGAAGTTGGAAATTAACCATACCATTTGTGTGAATATGTTTTTAAATAATCCTAGTTTTTGTCCAGCACCGACACAATTAACTCCTTTCACAGCACATCAATTTAGCATTTGTATTTTCAATTCCTGCTAGGTGATGCAGAAATAATCAGGGAAAAAAATATCAATGGTTGTTCAACCTGCAGAATACAGATGTCTTTAGACAAGCCCACTCCAGCTTCAAAGCCCACTCTTACTTCTACCAGAGTTGATGAAAGTTATTCCAGAGACACTAATGAAATTAGCATTTTATAATTATTTGTTTCAAAAATGCTGATCATTGCATGTTTGCCCTCCAAAGCTGCCTTAACATAAGAGAGACTCACTGGCATCTGTAGCTGTTAACAGTTCTACAGTGTTTATTTCAATTTAGCATGTCCTTTGGCTGACAAGGGAACTAATGTCAATGTCTATCCTGTGTCAGTTATTAAAACCTAGTATTTCATAGCAGTTTCTACAACTGATATTAATGTTTGAAAAACCCTATTCCTGCAAACCAGAGAAAGCACACTTAAAAACCTGAATGGATAATGGTATGATAAACCACTCAGGTTCAAAAAAAAAAACCCAGACCAACATGTGGTATAACATTGAGTAATGACAGGCTGTACTCATTTCCAGGTTTGCTCACAGCACATACTGTTCCTGCTATATATGTAAGTACAGAAAATAGAAATTGGGATCATGGACCCAAGTACTCAAAGTATCAACCAAGTACCCCATAAAAAAGAACAAGAAAAAAAAAAACACTTTTAAGAGTGGAAGACAGACTAAATGGATTATCTTCTGTATATGAAATAAAGCTAACAATGGTATATATAGTCACCTATGCTGTAAAGCTCAACTGAATCATTTTATCTATAAAATACACAAAGCAACATTTTATCAGTTTGTCCCACTAAGTTACATTCTCTCAAAACACTATCTGAAGTCTTTTTCTTCTTGTCATGCATTTGCAAGAAACATTTAGATATAAATGCAGTCTGACTCCATTCCAAGAATTGTCCTTGTCCACAGTTTTTGATATAGTGGAACACGATTCTTTCACTGGTCCTAAGGAAAGTAGATCTCAGTTCATAGAGCCAAAGAGTGCATAGCTTAAGCTGGAGAAATGAGATCCTGCACTGGCTTTGGGAAGACTAAATTCTGAAGGGCTGGGTTTTGATTTTATTGGTTTTTTTTCCTCTGATAAAACTCTTGCCAGACTGAACTGTAGAACTTGAACAACTATCAGGAAAAGAATAAAGGCAGAAACATACTAGTATTTTAAAGTTAAAATTAATATTTGCAACAGCATGGCACATTTCAGTTTAAAATGAGGAATAGTGGGTGCTACTGGAAGAAATGCACCTCTAACTTTTTATTCAATGAAGTGTATCCATGGTGAACGATTCCCACTGCTGTATTACCATGGTTTTTATAATTGATTAATGTTATTATATGAATAATGTAATTTCTTATGGCTAGCAAATCCTCAACCTTATAACCACTAGCAGCTACTGGGAATTTGTATTCTACAGTCCTTAAATCAGAAAATAGCAGAACAAGTGGTTTAGCTCAGTCTGAAGCACTCAACTCTTCCTAAGTCTACAGTATTTCTAATGCATATCTTCTTGAAGTATGTCAGTGACAGATATTTATCCAAGTTGTAATAAACTCAATTCAATCCTGATTATTTCAATATCACATCACTTTCTGAGAAAATTCTAAGAGGAAATTTTTTTTTTGAACTTATGACTCCAAGAGTTCAAGACTTCATTATGTTGTCAATTCTAATACTTACACTTTGCTTGTCAAAGTAATACCGAAATAATAAGGGACAAATAGTACTTTAAATATGTTTAACTTGTAGCTATTATTTCAATGAGTGAACAAGGAACTACCTAAACTCCTATAGTGATTTTATGATTCAGTGTTTAGCATAACTTGCCTACTGGTTTAGTACATGTCTGAATTTCCCAGTTCCTAGTAAAGACATTTATTCAGAAGAGGATTAGGTAATATTTCCTTAATCGTTATATCAAAACATTAAACCACGAGGACTAAGCAGCAGCTTATTTACATACCAAAAGCTGAAGGCTGGTCTGTTGAAACATTTGCTAAATCTCCCAATGCTTTCAGCAAAGCCTAGCCTGCAGCTTGAGAAACGTCTGAATCTACTTAGCACTTTAAGAGGAAAGCATAAGGAGCAAAGAAATGAAGGAAAATGTTTGGATTTCAACTTCCAGTACTTGAGTTTGCAAACAACTTATTCTAGAGTCCCAGTACAGCTCTAGATCACAAATGTTCCTAAAGCATCCAAATCCTGGGGTTTATTTAGACTTCTGAGATTAAAAGCAAAGCTCAAATTTAAACTTGCAAATATTAAACACCATCAAAGAATTTCTAATTGCTTGAAAATGTAATTACCTAAAGGAATTTTAGAGCTTTAGAAATATATGCTGATTCTAATTGCATTAAAAAAAAACCCCAAAAACCAACAAAGCCAAATGAAAAACAGAAACCAAAACCATCCCAAAAACAACCACAAAAAAAGTGAAGGTATTTAGGAACCATTACTTCTAGTGCCTTCTGTTTCCAAGAGATTTACAATGGACCCAAACAATTCTTTTCCCCCTGTCTCAGGATGGGGAGATTACCATTAAGGTTTAAGGATAATTAAACTTCTTCTGGGAGTACTGAAAACCCAGAAATTTTGATGCAGACATTCAGGACAAGAATAAATGTAATACTTCCCCAAGACTGACTTAGAAAACCTGTCACTGTAAATTGAGGAACTGAGATAGAAAAATATGACTGACGTGTGTAAACACCAACATTTAAGCAAGTACCAGCGAGTCAAGTGCACACACACACTCCTGGCAGAATGTCTGCATGTTTCAATTCCAATCTCAGCACAAAGATGTTTAGGCATATCACAGGTATCTACTTTTTACCACATTTTTCCTCATCCCTGTAGCCATGTCTACTGTACTTTGACCTACATGACTTCATTTAATCTGATCTTCACCTAATTTCAGACTTCATTTTTAATATTCCTCCCCCCCCCCCAAGTATAGAAAAGGCCAAAAAAAGAGAAATACCTCCTCTCTAGAGCCTCACCAGGTTAGTCAGTTAGGACCTACAGAATCCAGAAAGGATTCTCAAACTGTAAGCTGCTAGCTATATTGTAAAGTGGGGACATTTCTACCACTCTCCAAGCTGATGGAAGAGATGAAGCCTGCTAATACTACTGCTCAAAGGTTTCAATGCTTCTAAAGCAAATCTTTATTTCAGTTACAGAGTTGCATACCAGAACCTGACAGAATCCAGAGGCTCAAACTTTCTGTTTAACAGAGATAAATAGTTATGTATTACATAAAACGGAAAGGAATTCACTGTACATACAAATATTTTATGATATAACAACCAGGAATCACTCGTTTTCACTTTAACTTCTCTCACTTGGATGTCCTAACACCCATGAAATCAGATAATTAAAGCCACTTAGTGGGAATCATTTCAACATATCTCACCATAAAATGTTGAAAGCTGAACTACAATTCAGGTACAGTGTTTGGAAATGGAGTATTTTTTTAAAAATTGTCATATTAGTATTCAAGATTAAAACTACAAGACATTTCTATTCTTATGATATCAAATTCCCACTTACAACTCATCCTGCTTTCAAATAATTTGACCGCCATTTTCACCTTTTGCCTCCAGATCTGGTGCTACTTTTAAAGTATCTATTAATGGTTATGACACATTTTAAGGGGCAGATAAAACACCTTTGATTAAAAACTTTCCAACATTACAGGTCATGACTAAATAAAATTCATATTGGAGACTCACTAATACTCCCCATGTCCATGCCATCAAACAACACAAATAATTCATTCCTTCATCTTCTCAAAGTATATCAAGCAGAAGACAGTTTTGCATCTTTTACACAAGACCTTCAAAAAGAAGGTCAGAAATCTGTAACAGATGATGAAATTTCTGGGTCATTTGTAAGGCAGACCTAAAGCCATTTTGCCTTTTTTTTTTCCAGTCACTTCTTGGATTAAAGTGCATTATGCCTGTATTCTAGATGAGATGTTTATCAGAAAAATCAATCTTATCCTTATAATCTTCTTTTAACTGGAGACTTTTACCAGCATTCTAAATGATCACCACAGGACTTTGTCCTGTGGTAATTATCTCATAGCAATGGGCTACATAAGAAAATACTGCAACTGTAAAATGTTTTAAAGAGAAACATCTTTAAAAAAAAATAAACAAAAGTCAATGTGTGTTTGTCCACACACAAAATAAAGCTGCCCACAGAAGACAACCTACTCCCACAGATTACACAATTCAGCTTTATTGGGTAATCATGGCAGGCTTGTATAGCACTTGGCCAAATCTGTTCTTATAGCTGAAGCCAAAGAGAACTTCCCCAGTACAAGGCCAATTCCCCAAAGGACCCTAATTCCTATTTCCAATATATTAATTAGGGGCATAAATACCTTTGAGGATCTGAAACTTCATGTTTCTACCTGTAACACTTACTTATACTAAAACAGTTTCCTATCCCTCAAGGAATGTCACTAAACCAGAAGCTACACATAACGAATAGCTATTTTAAAGTCCTCACCACAAGCTGGACTGGCAGGGAGCTGACAAGACCAGCTTTTAAATCTGTAGCAATTCAAAAGAGGATAACTTATTAAAAAAAAAAAAAAAAAGAAAAAGAAAACCAAAAAACCAGGGTGGTCTGGTAATTACATGCATATGGTTAGGACGCACAGATTGCGCCCTAACTGCTAGATCTGATTTGGATTGGTAATGACGGGATTTAGTCAGTAGATGGTGCTGCTTCTTTCCAGCCCTCTCCATCCATATGGAAGTATATGACAGGTACACGGTCTTATATTTTCATACGGCTCGGGAAAGATGGTGTCTGTATTACTTGTGTCTTCTTACCTGGCCACATAAAGAACAAAAAGCCAAGTTACCTTTCTGTACTAGCATTGCTGATGTAAGCCTGTTTGTACACCTTATTTATTAGGGAACAGAAGAGAACGGGAGAAACACTCAGCCCCTGATTTTTCTGCCTCTGGAAATGTAAGATTTAAATACCAAATGCATGCCATGTTGTATCCTATCCCCAAGCTACTCTGCATGCATAAAAAAACCTAATTCATTAATCACAAAGTTAGAAGAGTTAATCCTCCATTTACATGTGTGGTTTGCAGCCCTGAAACTAGTCCCTGGGTTTCATCAAATTATCGTTCAGAAAGAGGTGAATGAGAAAATGTTGCAGAAAGTTTCTCTCTGACCCAAACCATTACATCACTTCATTACCGGTGGGTAAGAGTATGCTTAAGGCAGTATCTTTTACGTGACTGGTAAAACCAGAAGCCCTAAAACTGCTGCTAATACAGGCCCAATCCAACATAGGTCAGCAGCTTCCTGCACACTCCAAATACAACTTTGCATTTTCTACATTCAACATTACTTCTGTTGCTCTGTGTTGCTAAGGAATTCCTTGATTTTACCTCAAAAAGATACCTAGACATCAGATAAAGTTTTAGGCAGTGTGAGCAAGATTAACAAAAACATTCAAGTATTTACATGTGTATAAAAGGACACATCACCATTAAACCCTTATTGGAATGCACTAGTAGTCAGTTACTTAATCCATTTTTACTTTTTAAGAAATCCAAGTATATCTTATGCTACTTGCTTAGCTTCACTATTGTTAGAAGACTTTCACTGCTAAAGAAAAAGTAATAGCTACCTGGAAAAAAAATCTTAGCTTACTCTTAGTTCTTTTGATACATTTTTACATTTCTGACTTGCAGACATAACAGATCACAAGAATGACCTGGTGTGAAAAATCTTGCAGGCTTTGCCATTAAATACTAGGCCTGGCCTGCTGGCCTAAAGCCATACAGGAAGAAATACAAGGTACACTTGACAATTTCATGTTCCTTACGACTTTTTGATTCATTGGTGAATTTAGTCTGATATTCTAGTCATATAAACAACATACACACTTTAGACCCTTACTTCAAATTTTCTGTACTAAAGGTCTTGGATCTTGACAAGAATACAACCTGAGAGACCTCTTGGTCTTTCTGATTGAAAGAAATGAAAACAAGCAAAACCAAAAAAAGCACCACAACTTAAAATAAGCCTCTCACTTTGTTTTGATCCTGACAGCTACAGCTGAAACCTGAAAATAAAAGTGTACCAAAAAATAGAAAGTAATGAAGAAAAAAATAAATCTAAATGGTCTAGAAGCTCTAAAATTAGTTTATTCCCAATAGATGGTTAGAAAAGGAGCAATTCAATTCTCATTTTGTTCATACATACCCATTCAGATACCTTGGCCAATACACATTTTCTGTGACACAGCAGACTCTTTAAAGTCTTTTTAATAAGCTTTAAAGGAGCAAAACTTTACTCATGCAGCATTACATTAACGATGACAATAATAAAAAGCAACACCAATTATATTGATTTGGTCATAAAAAATAAAAAAAAACCTATATATATATATATATATATATATATATATATATATATATCAGTTGACTGGTGTAGCTAATAGCTTTAGCTTGCACTAAATGGTAAGCATACAAATAATGCAAGTGCCCCTCATTTGTTATATTTCACATGCTCTGTAAGAAGGAAGCATTAACTCCAGACAGTATGTTAAACAACTCAAGAAAGTTTCTACATGTAAGTCTGGTGTATAAACACAAAGGGCCAAAAAGTAATGCAGCCTAGAAAATTGCAAAAGAAAGCTCATTATGGAATTTTATTCTAAGAACACCCTATCAACCAGCATAAGTGAACCAGCAAAACAATATAGCTTCCCTTTCCGAAAAACAAAATAACAACCCTCCAAAAATAGGATTTTAAAATACATTCTCTGTTAAGTGATTTCTATTCCTGGAAGAAAATATGTAGCAAAAACTGGAGAGTAAGTGCTAGCATTTCTCCAATAATGATCTTGAGCCATTTGAAGGTTTTCTTCCAGGGGAAAGAATTAATTTCCCAGTATTCGCTTATGTGGAAGGTGCAGAAATAAGCTCTTAGAAGGACAGAGAAAGGTATTTTGCACAAATGCAAGTATTTGTTGAACTGGGGTGAAGCCTCTGCTTATTATTCTATACCAGTGGTTAAGAATTGAAAAAGATTGTACTTGTAAAAGGTAATTGCCCAGTTTCGATAGCATTTCGTGCCCTTTCCTTTAAGGCTTCTTCTTCTCATATATGTCCTTGCTACCATAATGCTCCAGTGAGATTGCACAGCTCTCAAGGTGACTGCTTTAGTTCTGTAGCAAGGTGTGATCTGTCTGCCACCACCGCCCCCCCCCCCCCCCCCCCCCCCCATCACTACGTACGCATCAGCCCTGCTTCAAATATTGGTACAGACCTACAGGAAATGCCAGAAGTGGCAAAATCTAAATACCTGTCAGGGAAAACCCAAAAATACCTGTGAAGATACACTGCCTATCACCCCCTGGATTCTACATCTTTCTCTCACACTAGCTAAAAATAAAAATGTATTAATTTTAGTTTAAGGATTTAAAGTACTTTGTGTCCTGTGTCACTTCAGTTATCTGCCTGTTCATACCACAGGTATATTCAAAGTGTATATCCTGCATAGCCCCAAAAGAAAAAGAGTACCACAAAAAAAAGATAACATTCATAAATAGACAATAACAACAGCCAAATGTACACTATAGATTTGGTTTAATGGCACGGAGCTCAGTGGAATTGCATTAATCTTGAAAGACTTTTCTTCTTTTCAGCCCTGCATCTTTTAAGACTTTCTAATTTTCCTAATTTTCAGCTTAACATGACAGTGGCTTGATACAAGCCTCAACAGGCTGGGAAATTGTTCAGAGGTTGATTCAACTAATGGAGTTCATAAGATCTTCTGACATTTGCTTTACCTAATCCTAGCCTCCACTCAGGGGATTCTCATTTACCTTTTTGGAAAGACTGTTGCTAGCAGTAAATAAGATGATGAATTAAAGTATCACTGAGCAAAAAGAATACAGTTCCTTTCTTTCCTTTTGAAGTTTTATCTCAGGACACACACACAAAAAAATGCAACAGAAAATGAAGCCTAAAATAATTAGATAGATAGATATTTTTTTTTTTTACTGTACTTCAGCTACCTGGTAAAAAATAAACCACAAACTCATGTTAAGATTTGTATGTGAAAGACCATAAGTTGCATTAAATATCCATAAAGCTTAATGAAAGTAGTGTTCACATACAGAAAATACATTCATGTTCTGATTTTCATTATGTAGTTCAGCAATGCAAATAATTAAAGAGTTTGAAGAACAAAACAAAACCATCAATGAAAGTTCTTAGATCTACATCTTTTGTTACAGCTTGCTAATGGGAAGAGAGCTATTCTGGATCATAAACCACAAATCCAAAAGCTGTAAGAATTAAAACATAGAAGTGGGGGTATTGATGACAACCTGATCAGGGGAAAGCTGCTGCTGACTGACTAGTGAAGGGGTCAGGCTGTATCAGTACAGTGGTGGTCACTGTGGTATCCAGGCATTATATCTAAATCCAATTTCTTTGTATTTTAAATTATGTAAGTAATGCTCAGATAGGTTAAAAGTCACAGAAGAAAAGGCTATTCTGACATAACCATGAATGTTATGGAAGAACTGGTTAAATGAAAAAGCCACAACAAAAGCCACAAAATCCAGCAGAGACTGATTGCAACATACACAATAGAACACACAAAACACCTTACTAGTATGAAAAGAAGTTGTAGAAAATTATGAAGGAAAAATTTAATTAATGCAGAAAGCCTATGGCAGAAAGGAATAACCCAAATATAAGTACAAAGATACTGAATCAAGTTTTGAAAATTTAAAATCTGCACAAAGGAAATTAGCAATCCAAATATTATGGCAACTAAACAATAAAGCAAAAAAGTCAACAGAAGGTGAGGAACACAAAGCTAAAGAGAAATTATATCACAGGAGGGATGCACAGATGGACAAGTAGCACTGCTAGACTGTCCCAGAATGAAAACATAAACCAACAGGCAGAAAAAAGCTCAAAATAAATTTCATTTTTCTGAGATCACAACTATCTCTACGTTATTTTTTTTAAATATCTGAGCTCAAACAACACCGTTATTCAACTACTCATAAGAAACCAAAATTATATTAGCTAAAACAACTAATTTACCAGCCACTTTATCCTTGTTCTGCTCTGTTTACTCATCTAAGTAAAAAAGGTTTTAAAGACTTAACTGACAGTCAACACAATTTTCAGCCGATACTAGAACCCTTGGTATCTGCTTCTGAATTACTCATTTCACAAGGTCACTGTAATTTTATGTTCAAACTCATTTGTTGAGCAGCCTGCCATATTTCAGATAAAGCAGACATCTTCTGCTCCTCCTGCCCTACTTCTTTGGAATTATTTTTATAACCTGTATATGTATGCTGTCCAAAATTCTTGGATTTCCCTTAGATTGGAGTTTCCAATTTTGCTAATCTTTGTACAAAAAGAATGATCAGTAAAGATTAAAAACCCCAAAATATACTCAACAGAATTAGAAAGAAAACACCCCTAAATTAAATCCTACCACAAATACTAGCATAAGCATGTATGCTCTTTGTTACCATTTTTAAATGTTATGGTGAAACAAAACCACTACATAGTTTAAAAGGGATAAATAGCATGTGTTTCCACATATACAGTATAAATGTGTATTTAGGCCTGTAACAAAGCTTTAAGTGGGTCTTATCCTGCCAGCTGCAAAAATAATTTGATGCTAGAAAATTATCAAACTTTCTGAAAAAATCAAGTTCACTATAATCAAGTCATATTCTTTACTTGTATTCTACAGCAAATTCTGTTTACATATTCCACAGCAAACATCCCTTTTATCACGCTAAATTATTCAAAACTAATTAATACAGCCTTCAATATTAATGTTTTTTCCCCCTACATGACAAATTTCATTAATGAAATCTCGTTCTTTTAATGGGCTGGAATTTTCATTGGATGAAACACAAACCACTATGTTTATGAAACCTTCAGTCTTGAGAGAAAGCCTTTGCAATAATACAGCAATGTCTTAACTGTCTTCTGCACCTCACAACACTACACAAAATATTGTAAATGCAAGTAATAAATTTGCTAAACTTGACAAAATAAATAAACAACAACCAAACCACAAGCTACAGGGGAAAGAAAGAAAAAAACCAGAAACAAGCAAGCTTACTTTGAAGTAAATAACCAAACTACCTAGAAAAACTCAAGAAGAATTGGAAGCACAAATTTAGAAGCTTCCAAGAATTAAATTTCCTAAGAAACTGGGAGTTTTAGAAACCTTGGGAACCACAGGAACATTTCAAAAGAGCGCTCCCAGCCTGAAAGTGGTAGAATAGGAAAAACATATTTCCTAGAAATATTTTGACTCACATAATATACTTTTTGTTTGGTACATTCGTAACACAGACGTGATGCTGCATCCTACATAGCAAGCTTGAATTAGAAGAAAATATTATAGTCACTATGAGGACAATTCTACATTTTAAAAAAGTAAAAATCAATTAAAAAAACAACAAAAAACCCTAAGTTTTTAATCACAGTGAAAAGTGAAAATGTTCTACTAACCCTCAAATCTTTCACGGATTTTTTTTCTTTCTTACAACCCAAAATATAATTTGTTTTCCAAGGCATATAGGCAACGTACACAATGGATTAATTCAGCATTTGTTGCTCAAGCTGAACGGATACCAGTCTGCCTCTACTCCCAAAGTATCAGAGCTCAGCTGTATCTCCTGCAAAATACTAAGAGAAAAATAATAAAGGTGTAAAATCAGAGGGGAGATATCAAGTGGGTTGTTGGGGTTTGTTTTACAAGAGACATTTGCATTGGCAACAGTAATTCACTACAACAACAGGTAAGCAAGCATGTTTGTTACCATAAGCGAGTATTTGGTAACTGCTCATTTGTTTAAAGTCATGTTTCTTTAAAGCTCAAATCCTTTTCTTTAATCTCCTGAACAGGCCAGACAAAATCTTTACATTCCATTTTCCTTAACCTAGCAGATATGCCAGTATTTCATCTATATAAAGAAAGATATCTTATACCTTGCTTGCAGCATGAGATAGGTAGCTCAGTTTTCTGCGCAGTTTGAATTACATTTGAATACATGTATTTTGAGCTCTGAAACTGGGTGGGGAAGTGATAAATGCTTACAATGTTCAGAAACAATAAATATGGGCTAACATTACTCAAGATTTTGGGAGCATTTTTTTTGTTTTGTTGAGATTTTTTTGCTGTGGGTTTTTCTGGTTTTGCTTTTTTTGTTTGGGGAATTTTGGTTGTTATTGGGTTTAGCTTTTTTTTTTTTTTTTAATTCTGAAGATGATTTTCCTATTGTTCTGTAGTTGAATAATTGTCCACAATCCAGATCTTGGAATGAACAAAGTCAATGGCAAGATTCCCAGTGGTTTTAATGGAATCAGGATTTGGTGCTTTAAAGCAATGGACCTTTCTCCTCCACACCCCCATGAGATGTCATTCATCATGTAGTATTAAAACTGTGGGTGGTTTAATGCTTGTTCTCTGCATCATTTTACTGCATACAAACTGTAGCTTAACATCATACTGTAATACAATTCACATAAAATAAAGTTCCATGGAAAGGAGCTGTACTATGAAAGAATTAAAATACTGAAATATTACACTGATGGTAGGTTGTGTTCTTTAAATTGAAGGACTGGGGGGGGGGGGGGAAGGAGGGGGGGAAGAGAGGTGTGTTAGTGTGCATGGAGGAAGCAAGGCAATAAGTAGGATGGCCTGGACTTCAGAAGAGCTAAATTCTGCTTCTTCAAGGACCTGCTTAGAGGAATCCGACAGGTAAGGGGTCTAGAAGGTAGAGTGAGAGCTGGACTTTGCATTGATCATCCAGCATTTTATCTTTCTACAATCCAAGTGATGAATAAATATTGTTGTTTTAGAAAAGCTATGCCATAGTTATAAATCACAGTTAACTGAATAAAAAAGAAAAAAAACCCAACAGTAGAAGTCTGTTTAGAGCCGACTAAGCTTTAAGAAAGAGATTGCATCAGGCTTGCTGCACATTGCCCGTTTTCAGAGAAGCCTTCACATAAAGGTTACACCAACATTTAGCTAAAAATATTTCTTTATAAAAGTCAGATGATCCCTCAAACAGAGTATACACAGTTTAATGTCTATATCTCAACAACCTTGACAGTAAATTAAGTAGAGAAAATGCCACGAAAGAAAAAAGATAATGGGAATTTTACTATTTTCATATCTTTCAATTATAGGGCAACCTCTCTTACTTTTTAAACAAACATGTATTCATTTTAAACAAAGACGCATGTCTACATATCCCCTCAGTCAGAAATCCTAAGTGCTTATATGTATTGACTATGAAGGTAAACAAGTTTTCCAGGAGACATTTTAAAATACTCCAAATTATTCAGAGAGATAACAAATTGTTTACATACAGAAGATTGAGAAAAAGCTTTGGGTGGATGTAAAGGAACTAAAGAATCTCAAGTGTTTACTATGCACACAGTGATTATTTAACATTTAAGATACGTTTGTAGAGAACGCTATAGCAAGGGCTCCTTCCAACAAGATATGTATAGTACAACTATATAGCAACTGGGAAAGTGTCCTGTAGTTGTATTCACAATCTGTGTGGGAAGCTTGGTTTTAAAGGAAAGTCTCTAAGGCTTCCAAGTACTAAATGCAGGGAAAGCTTTACTGTTGTGGAAAAATCTTAATATAGACCAAAATACTTGAACATTAGCGTCAAATTCAAACTCAAAATGTAGCCAAAACATTGCAAATGAAAAAGCAGTTAATGACAGCCAAAGTGTTAAAGGAAGACACGCTATTCATATAGGACCTTTAAGATATTTATTCAGAAGGAAATTTCCACCTCATATAGGAGAAATCACTTCCTCCTTTGAGCCATGCATAATTTGGGAGAAATAGCTCCACAGATAAAAAGGGAAAAAAATAATCACGGTAATCCACAACCTGCTCTACAATTTCATTTTCATGATCCTTCTTGCTTAAATTAACTGCAAAAACATTAATGAAGCCGGAGAGGTAATGCTACAAGATCTCAAAGGCTCAAGATTCCGCAAAAAATACTAACACACTGCAGATAATTTCTTGTATACTTTATTATGTGCCTTTAGAAGTATTGCTCTAAATTCAAAACAAGAGAAATGAGAAGAGAGTACATAGAAAAGCCAAGACCAGGATCATAAACTACATGAGATGTTGGCTTTTCAGAACACATCTGCATGCTGGAGGAGTTCAGCTTCTTCATGTATGAGACTCAACATCCAACATAAATCTTTTGCTGTGGGGATTTTGCTGCCTCTTTCTGAATGCTTGCAGCAGCAGCAGCATCTTCCTCAGTTCAACTGGCATCAAGACTGAACAGTGAAAAAAAAATAGGGGAGCAGCTGTGCTGAGGACAAGCAGTTAACATCTCACTATTGAAGTCTGTTTTGAAAAGCCCTCTCCTCTCTATTTGATGATTTTGGTAATCCCTCCAGTTCTGTGGTAAGCAGGATAATAAAGCAAAAAAGCTTTATTTTCTGTAGTTTATACATAAATCTTATGTAATAGCCCATTTCAAGCTACCTCTAGATATCTCCTCCACGCTTGAGCAGCATTTGCACTGCCACCCCCTTCGAGGCCCCTATCATCTTCCACATGATGCACAAAAGGAAAAAACAAAAAAATAAATTAAAAAGCCCGCAGATTTCTGGATTCCTTTCAATGAGCATGGAGCCAGAAATCAGACAATACACAGCCAGATGCTGTAGGTGTCTTCCTTCCTAGGGCTACATCATTCCAGATATTCTGAAAGGGATACACACAGCAATCCAGCACTGTTTACATTTGAACCTCTCACCGAGAGCAAAATCTACCCAAAGATGATCCCACTGAGAGCTTCAACCCCCTGACAAGTCTAAGCATTTGGGAGGGGATCATCTAAGACATCCAGCTAATTCCAGAGGCCTCAACTGTGGGTACTAAACAATCACTTTATTCCCTGACATCACTCTACCATTTCTTAGGCCAGTTGAAACACCTTTTCTCACAAAGCAGTAAGGTCACAAGAAACTTTGTTGCATGACGACTTTGCTGATAATTATTCTTTGAATTATATTTGCCATTAAATTTACCATACAACATTTAAAATGCAACTTTTGCAAATACACAAAGCATTTCAGATTGGAAAGAGAGAATTAGAAAAGCCAAAGAATGAGGAAGAACCAAGTAGATCATAGGAGAAAATGCCTCCCTATGTTTTTTGGTGGATATAAGTAAAACTCTTCACCATAAAACACATATTTTGCCCTTCTGAATATGAAAATATAAGCTCTGCATGCCCCTGGCAATATTACCAACCTGTAACTATTCTATAGTTGTTCTAGTAGCTTGTTAAATTACCTGGCCAGACAACAAATTGCTCTCAGAGGATATCTGATAAAGGAATATGGATCAGAAAATACATTTAACTTCACAAATTGCTGAACAAGCTTTCCACCTTTGCCCTCCACCCCAAGCAAGTAAAATATAGAAAATATTGAATAACCAGTTACACAAGGGATCACACAAAGACCAGTGCATATTAATAATTTTTTGCTTCAATAACTAACACAAATGAAAATACCCTCAGATGCACTCCCACAGTTCTAGAAACTTGATTGCAACAGATTTTTGCCTAAACAACTTGATTTTGTTGTGTAAGGTTAATTTTCTCATAATCTTAATCCATCTCTCAGCATACCTTCCAAGAGTCTGTGGAAAAACATCCAGCAACTTCCGGATTTTGGAGACAGCAGGAGACATTTTTGGAGACAGTTCAGCTGCAGTCAGCCCAACTGGAGGAGCACTGAAACCTGAAAGTTTATCAGATAGAATAAACTCCAACACTTACCACTTCTGTGTGTCCACTAGCCATGCACTAAACACCATTTTTTTGGGGAGCCAGCTCAGCTCAAACCAGGTCACCAGAGAGCAGCAGGGACAAAGACCACAGGCTACAGAACAGCAGACCTGGAACAGGCTCCAAAATCCTCAGGTGTGGGAAAGCCCCAGATAAAGCTCATCAGGGCCATTAATGCATATTTGCCCCATCTGGCCTTCTCTCCCAACATGCGAAGAGGTGTTGCAGGGAATATTCTAGCATAGAATCACCAAACTAGACAAAGGATCATGGCATGGGAAAAGGGGGTGGAGGTGTCAAGCTGTCCTGGTGAGTATAGAGATGCACACAGTGATAGGAGAACAGAGCTCAGAGCCAGTCAGATCCTCAGCAAGGTCAGAGGGTCCAGTCAAGTGGATTCAGGACAAATTTTTGCCAGAGAAGTAGTAGGGATCATCTCAGATTAAGATATTAATTTAAATCTTCATTATGCAACTTTGTTTCTTTTTGTGTATACTTTCAGATAAAACTTCCCATGTTTCAGATATGCTGGATCACTTGAGTTATGGTTGTTTAATTATTTAAATTGCTACTCCTAGATAATAAAAACACTCATGTTCTTTTCATATTACAGTTCAGGAACGCTTACTGAAAACGATGACCTTTTCCTCTGGCATCCTGATTTTTTAAAATCTAAATTCTAACTCAGAACCTTTTTGTTTTTAATCCAATTCTTTTACAGACAGGTTGCCTCTGTCTGTAAAGGGTTATAATCTAAAATTAATTTTTTGGTGCCCTGTTACTTTTTAATTCGATATTCAGAGTGACACTGGCATGGCAGCAGTTGCTGTGTATTGACACACACTTTTAAAACATGGGAAGAGAAAATATAAAGAATGTTTTGATTGCAGATTTGAAAAAATCAGGCTTTGTTACTGAGAAATGAAGGAAAACTCAGAAACCCGAGTGTACATCTTGCTAGAACAAAATTGTTTCATGTCAGTAGGAAGTATGCTATAAAACATGAATGAACACAGCCTTTAAAAAAAATAAGTACAAATGTTGCATTGGTTTGTTTTTCAAGCACACTAAAACACATTGTGTTCATTAAACATCTGTTCTTATAACATCACATTATAATAACTGTTAAGGAAAACATTCTATTTTATTATTTTTTTTAGCCCTTAGCAGATGTAGCTTGCTTAGTAATATCGCTTTGAACTTAGAATTTCTGCAAAGGTGAATAATTAATTATCATGACTAGTTTCATCCTTTAACCAAGGCAGCACAAGCACCTACAGCAGCAAATCTGTGGCCATACAGCTTTAGCATATATTGTACAACTACATGCAAAAGTCACAGAATTCAGCATGAACAGAAATCTGAGCTGCTTTAACTCCCTTTAAAAACTCCCTTTAGAGTGGACTTTGCTTTCTAAACATTAGTTTTAATTTTTACTGTCACTTAACTTCTACCTTTTGATCTTTTCTACCTTTTGAGTGGTATTCCAGGAGCCATTGCTCAAGGATGAACAAAATGAATCATATATCGTAGACTGCTATTTGTTAAGGAAAACCAGGCCTTTGTGGTTGAGAATCACAGTGAGATATGAGAGTAAATCAACACCTTTGGCAGATACAGGGGCAGAGAAAGTAAAGAAATACTATCTTTTCACTAACAGATGCCACTAATATTAATTTTATGAAATTTGCCATAGTGGAACATGGAAAATGGCATCAAGGAAATTTTGAATTACTACCTGAACTAGGACTCTCCATTTCCCAACAGGAAAAAGTCACCATTTAGCAAATACAACACTTTTTACATCAGCAGATATTGTACATAGATTTGTGAGTCAGGTGCAGTCAATTGTAAGTTTTTAATTTGTATAATGAATTATTTATAATTCATCAATCATATATACATAGCTAACAAAAACCAATGTTCACTATGGATGCACTGGCTGCCACAGCGTCAGAGGGCTCTGATGCTATATAGGGACAACAATGGACTCAAAATCATGACATGTCACCTGCCAAAATGATTCCAATTACCAGTCTTTACTTAGGAAGATAAACCATCTTTATTTAACCTGGGCAAGGAACAGGTATCATTTTATATATGTTTGATTAATAACATTATACCTCAGAGCACATAGTTTGAGATATGGTTGATTTCCATCTCCAGCAAATTGGCTACAGTAGTAAGTACCACCCAAAGGCTGAACATGGTTGTTCAGCTGGAGGAATACACATCCACAAGGTTTCTAACCCAGGCTATGACAAACTGCAGAACAGATTCAATTCTTCTGGACAATCAACCTTATTTCACCCTAAATGACAACCCCCCACATATAGTTGTCCCAGAGAAGAGACAGAAAATTGATTTATTATCCTTCTTGGGCATCACCAAAACAGCTGTATAAGTTTTGGTCAGCTATACTTCTGCAAGCCCAGCAGCATAATTTCTCTTGCAGAATTTTTCCTGCAGCAGTGAAAATGGACAAAAAAAGAACAAAACGCATGCAGCTCTTACAGTCCAGCCTGAGTTTTCAGATTTGTGATTTATCAAGTAACACTTTCAACAGTAAATATACTTGACATTTAGTTGCTGAAGTAAAGTAAATATAGGACCCAATAGTGTCATTTTTGTGGAGTAGAACTACATTTTAGAGTATATGTCAAAATTGAAATTCATTTAACTAAACAGAAAAGAACCATCTAAACCCAACAAGGGATATGAAAAAAGATTGATACAAAACATTTCAAAGGTTCTTTTGCTAAGTAGCCCTGAGGAGAAGAAACTGTTAGACCATCAAAGAGCATTATCATTCTACCTAGAGAGATTCTTTGCAATATAAATTTAATGTTTTACACAGAAAATTCACTGTCCTTTTTAATTATCTTGATATTCATATTTTGTTTCTCCTATGATACCACACCCTTCATACTTGCTTAGTAAGTCCCTGCATTTGTTTATCAAGCAAACGTCAAGCCAATAAGAAATCCAGAGTTCAAATTCAGACAATCAAGGAAAAAAGACGTCATTGAATTCTCTCTCCCTGTGTGAACTCATTACCATGTATTTACATAATGTTTTGAAAGCCAATGAAATGATACTTTGTTCCTGAAACTTAATGGTTTTCCTACATAAAATCCAGCAATTATCCTTACCAGGTAAATCAAGTAAGCAGTGAGAGAATCCAGCCCAATGAGTATGATAACACTTCCAATGCCTTCATAAATGTCTCTGAAGAGTGCTTGCTTTTTTATTTTAATGTTTTTTGTAGAGACTTCTTTTGGTATCAGAAGTCTCTCATTCATACCCAAGGGCTTCTATTTTTTTATATGCAAATAAATGTGTTTTCATGCAATTTCACAGCTGTTAAGCTAAAAGTAATTCAGAGCCTTGTATCACAGTTCATCACCTCTCTAGAACCTATGGCATCCCATGCAGATTTAAAGTTTATTTTCTTTCATGTGAATAATGGCTCCCCAGTAAATGAGCAGAATTCATTATGGAGTTTTATTTCACACAGCAACACCTTCTGAAAGAGAAAATTTCCATTCCAGACATCTGAAAACTACTTGCAATCAAGTATTTAACACTTCACACAAAATATAATGAAATATGAAATCTATTCTGAGGAAAAAAATGCTTCATGTAAAGGTGTGGCAGCAACTAATTTTGAATTAATTGTGATTGCAAGTCAAATTCAGTTTATGCTTCACATACATAAACCATACAATGGTGACAGACATAATAGAACCTAAATATCTGATAGAATTTCAGAAGCAATACTTCACTCAACACAAGCTACATTAAAAATTACTAAATAACATATATCTTTAGCAGACAGTGCAACACAATGCAAAAGCACTTCAGCCTCCCTCTTCCAATGTTTTTGCATGTCTTCAATCCAGAGCTGCTCCATGGCACACCACTGCTGGTGCCTTTCTGAAACTCATGGAGTGCCAACAGGGTCCACCAACTTGTGACGAAGCCAGACCAAAAGGGAGCAAAGATGAAGATTCTGTTCTTACACCATTGTCATGGTTTAAACCAAATCCACACAGCTCGTTCACTCACTCCCCCCCTTGCTCCCCCAACTCCCGGAGAGTTAGGAAGGAGAATCCAAAGAATGTAGCCCCCACGGATTGAGATAAGAACGGTTTAATAGCTAAGGCATAACACAAATCACTACTTCCATTACTACTACAAACAATAATGATAAAGCCAATAACAAGTGAAGAGAATACAACACCTCACCAGCCACCGATCCATAACTCACCCCACCCTGCCCAACCGAGCACCAAGCGATACCTCCTCCATCCCCCCAGAGCTCCAGCCCTTCCGGGTCTCTCCCGGTTACCTCCTGGGTATGACGTGCTATGGTATGGAATATCTCTTTGGCTAACCTGGGTCAGGTGTCCTGTCTCTCCTTCCTCCCAGCCTCCCCTTTTCCCTGGCAAAGCATGAGCTCAGAAAAGGCCTTGGACAAACAAAACATTTGAGCAGTAATTCAAAACATGCTCACTATCAGCAACCGTTCTCAGCCCGAAAGTCAAAACACAGCACTGCACCAGCTACCAAGAAGGAGAAAAAATGACTGCTACAGCTCAAACCAGGACAACCATGAAAACAACCTCCTGTACATAGATGATTCCTGTAGGAAATACTAGATTAACATTTTCATAAACCAGGTCTGTAGGAGGTCAGAATACAAACTGAATAAGCCAGCTCATGTTGTTCAGTAGGTGGAAAAGTTTATCCACTTCTTCCAAGAGTGGTTTAACAAAAGATATTACCTCTGTGCATCCAACTTTACCTGATACCCTTAAACTACTATGGATACAACATTCTGATATTAAAAAACATATTCAGCAATAATTATATTCTCAAATAGGTTTGTACTCAAAATATCATTCAACATGTACAAGCAAGTACCATGATTTAGACACATGCCAAAAAATCCTGGCAAACATCTCATACAACCTCCTCCTCCCCAAAATACAATCTCAACTTAGTATTTATTCCAGAAGTAGACTGCCCATCAAAAGAATCCTATTTAAAGATGGCAGCTTCTAAAATAATTTTAGAAACTGCTTTAGCTGTTATAGTATCATTATTTGCACCTAATCAGTGCAAGCATAATGAAATTGCTGGAGATGCAACGTATATATCTTTTTTCCTATGCCCACTAGAAAATAAAAACAAAATTTCAGTAAAAAAGAAATTCCTTTCTTCATCATTTTCAGACTCTGCATGTATCCTATTAAGACAGAAATTTGGAGCTGTCACTAACTTATTCTTAAACTGTTAGAGTTTTTCTGGGCTAAATCTATCTACAAAGGAATTGAACTTGAGTTCCCATATTTTCACTTCTCACTTTTTAGAGAAAGTTGAAGCTTTGTAAGTTGAAAATTCTGGGATAACAACTGCTTTAAGTTTTATTTAGAATGGTAAATGAAACCATCTGGGACATTTGGGACTTGAACACCATTTTGCTATAGTTCTGTGGACTACCCCAAGGTTCTAACCTACTTTATTTATACATAACCAAAGGAAAAACAAAACACAAAAAAGAAATAATTTGGTGGTTGTTTTTAACTGCCATCTGCCTGGAGAAATGCTTTCATCCAGCTTGTATTCAATTCACATATATTGTGAATTATTGTGAAGTCCATATGCATCCAGTGTTAATGTGGGAAAGTCAATTTATTTCCCTTTAATTCAATTCCTCATTTGAGAAACAGGGATATAATTAAGTGGAGTCCTAACCATGGCTGGGGTGATAAGAACTGATCATTAACCCAGTGCCAGATTCAGATTTTTAAAGAGAGAGAAAGAAAATACAGACAGACACAGGAGTAATCTTTAACATGTACTTACATCCCCAAATGCCACCTTCTTAAGGCCAATACATGTACTTATGTTAAGTATATGTTCCAGTGATTTACTGATTTATGCACAAATCTTCTCTTTGAAACTTTTTAATCATTCCAAATTGAAATTAAAATCTCTACTCATACATATGCATACATTACATAGCCTTATGCTTTAGGAGAATAAACTAAAAGCACTTGGATTTTATTTTCTTGTTTGTAATTTGTTTCAATTTTTGGAAGCACTCGGTTGTGCTTCTAGAAAATCCTGATGGTAAAAACTATCAGATTTCTCAAAAATAGTAGCTTGATTTTCCTCTTGAAAGGATTACTAACAGCTCATGTGATATACAAATAGAATTAGGAAGTTGGGATATGGCAAGGTGGAAGTTAATACTGTTCAAAAATTTTGTTTCATACTCTGTACAATGTATGCTCTTTTGCCCAGCTGTATTCAACCATCCAAGCACTGAATGCCTTCTCCCCACAATAACTGTTGATCAACCACAGAGCATCTTTGTCCCAGTTCCTGCAACGAGACCAACTTCCACCTTGAGAAGCCCAAAGAAATCAGAACTACTTTATTACATATGAACTTTTAGAAGGAGAAATTGCTTACACGTGAACAATCACAAGCAAGCCATGCAGTAAGCTATCAGAATGAAATGATATTCAATATGATGTCTTACTGCAGAAAAGTAATTAATCCTGTATTCAAAATTATTACAGAGAACTTGAAATACTTTGTTGAGGAAGTCAAGCTTTCAAAAGCCTTTGCAATCAGCTTGGTGAATAAAAAGAAAAAAAACAAAACAGAGCTAGAAAAGGGATTCGCACCTGTGTGTCCTAGATGACAGCTGTTCAAAATAACTGGGTAAAGAACTATACGTCAGATCAGATCGCCTACTTTAAAAACAATTTCTAAAATAAATTGAGCCCCCATTATGACGTTCATTAGTTGATATGCATTATTATCTCATTTAATTCATCACTTATTGTCATTTTCTCTTCCTGGATGCCTGGGGGATCATACTGTAGCTCTCCAAGCTGGTATAATTTTCAGTTCTTTCTTCTTCTTCCTTTTCTCCTTTCTATGATTTTCCTTTTTTTTTTTTTTCTGTAGCACCCATTCTTTCTTCTTCCCTGCACTCTACTGCTGCATTCTCAGCTCTCTCCATCATCCTCACAATGGGCAGACTGTGATGATTCATAGAACTTGTACTTCAAGCTAGCAGGAAGCCAGGAGCATTCCTGACCCCAGATTATCATGCTCTGTACTCACTGAAGTTTGACATCTCCACCTCTGGCAAATGTAAACCATGTGGTCATTCCACCAAAGCATCAGGCTTGTCTTTTTCTAGTCATCCACGCTTCTATTCTCACTTTGAATTATTTAAGCTTCTACTTTGACTAGTTCCTAACCTATTTCACTGTTATCTATCTGCTCCTCCACTCTCACATATCTCAGTCACTTTCCATGACTTTTGCTCATCTTACAGCTAGCTACCTTTTGCCAGCACCATTCCCCTGATGAGTTGCTTTGTCATTCCATAGTTCCTGTGACCTTTTTGGTTACTCTTTTGCCCCCAGTATCTTATCTATTAACCATTGAAAGTCTCTCCCCCTGCAATATCTCCTGGTTTTGCTGCTGTGCTGCAAATCATCTTTGTCCCAGTTCCTGCTGTCCAGCTGGCTTCACACTTTAGATATCTGGTATCTTGTATTTCTGGCTGAGCAGCTATTCTTCGTCCAATTTAAACTGAATTCCCACAGCCATAAGCTCTCTTCCAAAACTGCCTCTTCAAATCCACCCTCCGCTTACCACCGAGCAATGGATTTCGCATGTTTCTTCCACACATGTATTAACTATTTCCTTCATTTCCACTTTGTTTCTGTCCCCTTTCTTCCCTCACATTTTTTCTTCCACCATATAAGACACAGAAAGGTTTCTTATTTGCTCTCCTTCTCTTAATCCTTTTACTTGACCAGTGATATTTATCCTCCTTATAGGGATTTATCTTTCAGTTTCTCTGTCTTCAGGAATAAAGACTTTGTTCTGACTGTACAGAATGTAACACAATGGCTGGCCCATGATTAGATGTTAGTACAGCTATGAAAATAGTATCTCAAACTTATTAGCTTTGTTTAGAAGAAAAATCTTTATTTTCTCTGAAACAAAGAACTGGATTTGATTACTGTCTATATTTCCTACAAAAATATTACAGAAAGCAAAGACAAACTAGAGTAATTCATTACATGAATTTCTTGGAAATGTTTAACATAAGCTTTTGTAATTACAGAATGCTACAAAGAAATAATTTATAACAACCTCTTATTTTCTTTTAAATAACTATATCACGTAAAGGAATGTCTGATTTTTAAAGGCTTTGTTCTTTTTTAGGACTTGGTAAAAGAATCTGTCATGTTTAGCTTAGGCTAAAACCTGATCTTAGCTTTGTATCAATTTGTGAGTAACATGCCTGGAAAATTACTATGTTAAAAAATGTGCCACCAATAAATACCCTAAAAATCTACTTTAAAACCACTTGCTATTTAAAAAAGCAACCAAACACACTAGATGTAAAAGACAGTGGGACTACTGGCTGAGCTCTAAGGACCAGGACCATTTAAAGATCTTCAGTAAGCTCACAGATGCATTAGCGCTCATCTATGCCAAGAACACAGCTATCATGCAGCCAAGCAGCTAAAAGTGTTTTGTCTTCCAGATTCACCCTAAGTCACCTTAGGGGTGTACTCTGTCTTCTCTGGATCCTATTGCCATACAACTGCTAAATTCCAACATACACTATATCTCAAATACTCCTCCCATTATTACAAATTTGTTTCAGAAACATACAAGACACGCAGGTCTGGAAAAGTTGTGTAACTCATCAATTAAAAAGGGGTTTTTTTCCCCTTGAAATTCTTGTTTTCCAGTACTCTAAAATAGACAAACTTATTATTGTTCCAAAATAAGCAGCTATACCCATCTAGAATTCCAGCTACAGCCCAGGAAGAGAGAATTGCTATGTGACACAAAAAATCATTCTACTACGGTTCACACAATGACACCTAACAGAACAATTTGAGAGTATTTACACCACCAAACCCTAAGCATTCTCTAATTCTAGTATAGTGCTACAGAATCACAGAATCCCAAGGGTTGGAAGGGACCTCAAAAGATCATCTAGTCCAACCCTCCTGCAAGAGCAGGGTAACCTAGAGTACATCACACAGGAACTTGTCCAGGCAGGCCTTGAATATCTCCAACGTAGGAGACTCCACAACCCCCTGGGCAACCTGTTCCAGTGCTCTGTCACTCTCACAGTAAAGAAGTTCTTCCTGATGTTAACGTGGAACCTCCTATTTTCTGCTTATTAATAATTAAACTTTTTTTTATTCCCCAAGAAATAGAAGGTGATGAACAAGAAGTACTCACACGAAAAGTTAATATCAAGAAAGGATCATCATGTTATACATATTCAATTTATGAATGCAATTGTAAAATAACTCTGACAGAGGTTTGTTTCCTAGATGCATGATGAGCTGTTTCTCCAGACTCTTTCTGTCTGCTTAGGCATCAAAACGCTGTCAAGTATGTGCAGAGTACTTCTAGCCCAAAGAGACCATGATTTTATTAGGGGATTTTAAATCTATTTCAATATAAGAACCTATTTCCCCCCATCTTTGTGTCCCCCTCCCCCCTTGGTATGAAAATGATGGCAAAAAAACCCAAACCTTCTCCTACAGAACACACATTTTGAATACAGAAATTTACTAAACTGTTCTTATTTAATATGCTAGACTCCCTCTCCAACACTTATGTATCAATTTTTTGCACCAGATACTTACATACCTCAAACCCACCCTGGCCCAACACTTAACCAGCATCTCATAATTGCAAATTTTCTTCAGGCAGTACTTTCAAGGTGCTCACTGGGACTGTGAAACTGAAAGCAGCATTTTATTTCTGGGAAAAAAAACAATTCCCAGAGCTCTTTCTGGGAACCTGGCATTGTATAATCCCACTAGAAGTCAACAGCTGATGGCCATGTAGGTGCCCTCCTTTGCCTCAAGGCAAAGATCACTGACTGTTATTGCTTGCTCTTTGTCATATATATTTGTGTTCCCACACAATGACAAATAAGTGCTTGTAAAGCTTTTCCTACCACTGTATCTCAGACACTGACAATGACTATATGGATGCAACTCATTTTAATGATTGGTTCTGTTCTCTCACACTTGCAACATATTACTCAGTAAATTAACTTTGCCTCTCTTCCCTTTCAAAAAAATGTCATAAATAGCTTTTCACAGCACAGAATATGTAATTGGTGATTTTTCCTTGACTGTGTATTTCCATAAGATGGCATTTTGTTCTTGTTGTACAGTCTATTAATTAACAGATAGCCCTAGGAGTATAAAATATTCAAATATGTAGGAGAAATAAGAATCTACGTGTCCATAATGAGGTATATGGAATGAGATTCCCTTTTAACGCAACTGAGAATCAAAGATGCTAAAAGTGACCTAAAATAAAGATGCATGAAGGATTTACAACTCAAGTATAGCAAAAAAACCACCAAAACCAAATGGCACTCATTACAACAAGCAGTCCAAGTCAGGACACTGCTCAATATGAAAGAGAGGAATAAGAAACAGTCACAGATTCCAGCCCTGCTGTAGCTCATGCAATGCAGAAAAAGCTAATACATTTTTTT